>NC_053130.1:8718175-8948175 GCF_010015445.1 Perca fluviatilis | reverse complement strand
TCCTTTTCATATAACTCAGTAAACCTGCTTCTTGTGTCAAAAAAAAAAAAAAGGACCTGCCACACAAACATCCTTATAAATCACTTTTCTTTATTTAAATCAGCGTTAGGCAGTTATGCTATGAACAACACAGGAAAATAAAAAACAAAAACAGTGACAAAAGAAAGACATTAACTCATGAGATCCAGTTAACATTAACTGCACTTGGCACTGGATAGACGTTCATGGAAAGAGGAAGAAAAAAAAAAAAAAAAAAACATTTTTCATACTCAAAAGTAGAAGTGCCTCCAGTAATCATTAAGTCAACCGTTGGGGGGCCAAAGACTGGAGAACTTAAATACGGTCTCAACAGTATTTCAACGTCGATAAAATACCGTTTTATTTTGTCCCACTTTTGCGGTGCTCTGCGCCCAGATTCAAATCGATCTCATCGCCAACCCGCGACTGCCTCCGTGCTGTGGTGGATCTGAAGGAATACGACGGGTAAGGTGCTAGGTTGTCGTCACAGTTTGTAATATTGCTACAACTGCTCACACCCGTTTATTCAGCTTGAGATTTACACAGAGAGAGGAGGCAGAGGCGAGGCTGTCTGATGAGGAACAAATAGCATCACTCCCACTCCGCCCCCCCTCCCCCCCAACATCCCATCATCGTGTCACCGCCCACAAACTCCGAAGTACCGTCACACACCCGATGTCAAGCTCAGGGGCTTTCCTTTGTGTATTTGTCCCTTTATAAATCAACCATCGATTCTTCAAAAAAAAAAATAAAACATGGAGCAACTTCGGTTACCACAATACACTCCATTTACAATGGTAGTAGTGCACAGCAACAAAAGAAAATGTCAATGAAAAAGAAAAATAAAAGAATAAATTGAACTCCAACAAAAAAAAAAAAAGGAACAGCACAATAAAAAGAAATCCCTCTCCCAGAAAAGAAAAAGTCATGATATTATTTTATAAAAAACCGACATAAAAATGTGATCAGTTCTCGCTCACCTGGAACAGATGCTGAAAGCGGCCCGTGGCTGTTTGTGGTGGACCCTGATTGTGATATTACAGATTTACAGAAGCTTTGCATCAATTTATCCCCTTCCGGGAGGTTTAATCAAGGGAGGAAACTCAACTTCCTAAAAACACTCACTGCAGCGGCTGGTGGGTTAACCCGCCAAGTATAACTCACAACAAACCTATTTGGAGGTTAACAAGCAGAGTTATTAACATTTCCCACCCTGGGTTTAACCTTCAGTGAAAATCGGATTCAAAAATACACCAGAAGGGCAACATTAACCTCTTCGATTCATGGTTTAAGTAAAGGTGGGTTTTCAGTGTAAAATCTGCAAAGATGGAATTGGTTCTCGTGGGCTTGCGAGGAAAAGCGTGAGCCAATTCCAAACCAGGAGAGAAGAAAGGCAGAGGAGAGAGAGAGAGGAGGAGGAGGAGGAGGAGGAGGAGGAGGTGACGGCCTGACTCCCTCTGATGTTTGAGTAGTATCAAGAGCCGAAAGAGAGAAGAAGAGGGATAAATAGATATATACTCTGCGATGTGGGCGAGGGGGGGGAGGGGGATGCGTGTATGTCGTGTGTGTGTGTGTATGTCGTGTGTGTGTGTGTGTGTGTGTGTGTGTGTGTGTGTGTGTGTGTGTGTGTGTGTGTGTGTGGGTCTGTCCGTCCAGTGCTTTATCTGACGGTGACTCCGAGTTTTTCCAGCACGTGGACTCCTTTCTCCTGGTACTCCTCGCGGGTCAGCCAGAAGTTGTCCTTGTCCTTCATGATGTCGGCCAGCACGGCTCCGCCCAGGAACACCATGTGCTTTCGCCTGGGAGGATCCTCGATCCGGATCTTAAATTTCTACAAGACAAGGGGACACGGAGACGTAAAAAGACGGCCCTATGTAGCCAACGAGTGTCCTGCAGTCCAAGTTATTACATTACATTATTATTACATATACATTATTGTTATTACAAAATAATTCCTATTAATAAAGTCAACCCCAATAGAATAAAGTTCTATTTAGGTTTTTGCTAAAATTGCCCATAATGAGACAATGAGCTTCTTGGCTTCTGTAGCTAGCAGAAGTGACAGTAGTTTGCCATAATAATAATACATTTTATTTATGGGTGCCTTTCATAGCACTCAAGGACACCTTAGAGTTAAAACAAGCAAAAATACAGTTATATAAAAATACAGTTATATAATTAAATTAAAACAAACACATTGAGACAGAAAAAGATTGAGCTAGAAATTGAAGAGAAAGCAATCTATCCATGATTCTGATGGAGAGTGGAGTCATGTGGGTTTTGAGGGAGGTTTTAAAGGTGGGTAGAGACTCTGTGGTACGGATGGATAGCGGGAGGCAGTTCCAAAGGCGAGGGGCAGAACGGCTAAAGGCTCTAAACCCCATTGTGGACAGGCGGGCAGAAGGAGTGGAAAGCAGTGAGGAAGAGGAGGATCGGAGAGTACGGGATGGAGTGTGGGGCTGAAGGAGTTCAGAGAGGTATGGAGGAGCGAGATTATGGAGGGCTGTGAAGGTGATGTTGCCAACTGAAACTCCACAAAAGAAGGATTAAAACAGCCTCCTGCATGAGCCAGTCACTTTCAAAACAATCCCAATTTTAAATGTATAGGTGGTGCACAGCCCCAACAGCCTGAGGTCAATAAAAACATTACATAACTAACATGACCGCCAGCAAGAAACAAATATTTACCACCTCTGAAAATGAAAATTAAGACGTGCAAATACCCTGCTAGTGTTTGTATATTAAAATCAAAATATGGAATTGGTGCCATGGCAAATATTAGAACAACTGTCATAATTACGATAGCCAAGGTGGCTTGGCTCCAATATTAAATAAATCCCAAAATGGCTGGAGGGACTAATTTTTGGAGTAAAACTTTAAACTCCTGACTGAACTGGGTTTGAAAGAAAAAAAAAAAAAAAAATTGAGGGAACAAAACTAGATGTGTATATTATTCTAACAGTGTCATGTTGTTACTGGATATGGGATATTTTGCATGACGATATTAATAGAATATGTAGAATTTTGACATTAAATATTAACGACATACAGTCCTTCCACCTGCATTAATATTGGCAGATTTCTTTGGCCACATGGGAAGCTGTAAACACAATACTGTATTGACGAAATGTATCACCTTCTGAAGTTGAAATAGTTCAGATATTACCAAACAGTCGCTATATCAACATTCAGTAGATAGGGCAACATATTAGATTATCTATTTGTTAGTCTTTTTTTGGGAAGTTACACATTTACTCTCCTTTAGCTCAGTTTTGGTCTACACCAACAAATTTCGGGTCATAAAACCAAAACAAACTTTTAAAAGATTTTTTTGGGGCATTTTAGGCCTTATTTATTTATTTATTTATTTTTTTTAAAAGAGGACTGCTAAAGATGTGAAAGGGGAGAGAGAGGGAATAACATGCAGTTAGCGTCCACAGGTTGGAACTAAAGCTGCGACCGCTGCGCCAAGGACTGAGCCTTTGTACATGGGGCGTACGCTCAACCAGGTGAGCTATCCAGGCGCGCCCCCCCCCCCCAAACAACAAACTTAGAGATGCTAAAAAAGGCTCTGGAAAGCTGAAGGAAACTAGAAACTACAGCATCGGGTGATAATTCTCTTTGGGTTTGTCACTATGAGCGACACATTACACATAATTCGATCTTTTGTTAATATCAAAATATTAGTGCAGCTTTAAAGGGATAATTCACTCAAAATCAGCTTAAAAAGGTGGCTTCACTTTATGTCAGATATAACTTACTGACAAGTTTTTAGGATGGGAGAAGCATCAAGACATCAATACAAACTTCTCAAGCCACTCCTGCCGCATCAACCACTTCTCTGCTCTCTCTGTTCCAAACACTCATATTTTCACCAAATAGGGCAAAAGCTCATGTGGCTAGCTGTCTAAACAGAGTTGTAAACAACAAACAAACAGATAAAAAAGGTGCACGTTACAAATGAAGGTAGTGTATTTAAACATATTGTGAGTGTTTGGAAGATCAGCCGGAGCTTATAGCTGAATAGCAGTGAACTGGAATATGCAAAGGGATGATTTTAAAATGTTTTTAGTTAAACGTTTTTGACACCCATTCCCCCACCCCCTCCATTGAAAGTGACAGAAATTCAAGCTAAACACTATGAAAGATTAAACTACAAACTTCCTAACAGCCATTTTTCAAATATTTAGTATAAAAAGTATTTGGTTTTTTTTCTAAAAAAGAAAGTAAAAAAAAAAAAAAAGTCCTCTGTGTCGTTACAAATTTCAAACATTTGTTACTTTTCATGAAAGATATATGTGAAAACACTATCACTACATATAAAGACATAATGACTTGCGTTTAAACGTTATGAGTCATCTGTAGACTTTTGTTTACAAAATAGCTCTGAGTAAAATCATCTCTTTGGGCTCTTTGGAATTATGAAGTGGAAATATAAGTAATGTAGGGATATTTTTCCAAAACAAATATTTATCATTGGGAAGTGAACCCCACATACAGTACGTTGTTATGAAAGTGCTCCGTTTAAGTTAAATGAATGTCTGTTGACATCTATCGCCCCCTGGTGGTGGTCTACGTACACTGCACCAGTCTGAGACCAAACACGGTGGTAAACTCTGCTCCTAAACCTCGCGGACGTGTACAGAGACAGACACGGTTGAAGTAGTAACTAGACATAATTCAAGGTGTCTAATGTATTCCGCTGTGAACTCTCAGTGTGTGGGATTTAACCTCATCAGGACAATGGGAATACTGTCAGGTGTCGGTCACCGTTTGCACACTAAACCGGCCCAAATATGTTCCCTGCGGTTAGTTGCAGCTCTCTGGCACTTTACTGCTCTCTCACATGTGGCAAACCCCGCCCAGGCCAACTTAAACAAACCCAGAGCATCAGCTGGAAATACTAATTCACACCAACTGAGAGGCCAGGTGCAGTAAAACCAGACAGAACGTTCAATGACACACTTCTTCTTTTAGAGGACAGTGGTCGCAGTGCAATTGGCACTAATCAAATTCTAAATTTGAGCTCAAATTAATTTAGTGTGACCTGTTTTCAAAGTCAAACTGTAAACCACATCTGAGCCGTTTTAGCTCAGAGTCCTTCCGTGATGCGCTTCACACAGTCAACAGCTAGAACTACTGTGTCATGGAGGCGTTGTAAAAAAAAAAAAAAGGGTCGATATCTCACCGAAAGCTTGTCCACGTCTCCCTTGAGCACACGTTCCAGGTACAGCTGCTTGAGTTCCCTCTCCAGCCGAGAGGGCAGGCCCGGGTACATAGTGGATCCTCCTGATAACACGATGTGTTTGTAGAACTCGGACCTGATGGCGGGGAGACGGAAAGAGGGTGAGAGCAGGAAGAGACCCAACAACACGCAGATAAGAAGAGAAGTAGCAGCGTTGCTAGTTTCCTTCCCCAACGGGAAGTTTTTCCCATTTTAAGTCGACAAATGTTGAAAATGAACTTCGAGGGCAGATTTAAGTCCCTCAGTGACTTAAGGTATATTCTACAAAATACAGCATTCAACTCCAACAGCAAGGAATACATCGTGACGTATCGGGTTTCCAAGCGTACATTTTCACTCATTAAGGTACCCAAATATCAATGTTCCTCCTTTCAATACACAACTCTTTGATATCTAAAACTCTCTATTGCTTCAGTGGGAGGTCTGTTGGGCGACGCCACCATCTTGCATGTCTCCGGCTGTGTGCTGGGGCTTGTTAATGTTGTGTAGTAATGTGTACAGTATATATTGATGCGTCTTTAAATTGGCACCGGAGTGCACCCGTACGCTTTCGTTGGCCTCACCTGGTGTCTATATCGGCTGCCTGGATGGTGTTGAAGAGGAGCTCCGCCACTCCGACACCCTCCACGTTGATGAGGTGGGGCTGGAACAGAGCCTCGGGGGCCTCAAACCGCTCTCCTCCCACCTTGATCACACGACCATCTGGCAGCTGGAGATGCGTGGGAGGGAAGAGATGAAAATAGACGGAACAAATAAAATATGACACCACTGAAGAGGTAGGACTTAATATGTGACTCAATAGTCATAAATCTTGAATGTAGGAGTTGAAAATGATACTACTCAATGGTTGTTTTCAATGTATGAAAGGATGTCATAACTTCTCAATAAACCCTTTTAAAAGAAAAATATATGCATGTCTTGTAGTTAAAAATCCTCCAAGACTCTGATAATGTTGTACAGCAAGTTGAAGCACAGTTTGCAGAGTGTAGGCTCCAAAGTGAGTTGAGTGAATGTGTGTGTGTGTGTGTGTGTGTGTGTGTGTGTGTGTGTGTGTGTGTGTGTGTGTGTGTGGTGTGTGGACTATAAAAAGGCTTCATTCAGCGGAGGGCAGTGGGAGGAAGCAGAGCCCAGCCACCGCCGCAAAGTGGCTGCACAGGAAATGATGTAACGCACAGTTCAGGGCCCTTCGGCCACAGTTACATTGCCCTCCTTGTTTCGGCACACAAAATGATACTTACACATCCATGTTCACACACCTACACACACACACGGTCGCCTACACTAACCCAAACACACACACGGTCAGTGAGCTCTGAGACACAACATGCGCTCGGTAAGGCGTGCAGTAACACAGACTTCAGGACCTGCGTTTAGATTCTGTGGTTCCCTCTGCAGGGAAAATGGCCTTGGAAAGAAAAGCAAGCCTGGTGGAGGAGCTCTGCACCCCCATATGTTTGAGTCCCAGAGAAAACAGTTAGTCAGCAGCACTGCCCTGTCCTAAAGCAGCCAACAGAACCAACAACGGGCATGTGGTAGGCTACTTAGCTCAGTGCAGAAACAGATTTAGTTACCCCATTAGTTTTGATTACTTCAAAATACTGCCACTTTTGAGTAACAAATCCTTTGGGATCCCTCCCATTCTGCAATGCTATTTTGAGCAGAAATTTAAAACTTGTGTGCATAAAAACAACTCATTTTACCAAAAAAAAAAGTAGGGCTGGAAATATGTTGCCATTTAACGGTGAAATGGCCAACGTATTTATAAAAATATATATATATATATATATATATATATATATATATATATATATATATATATATATATATATATATATATATATATATTAAAAAAACAGCTGCTTAATGGGTCTAACAAACAAGGATTTTTCCATTTTTGGAGTAACCTCAATGTTTTTAGCAGTTATTGCACATCTGTATCCGAAAGACGTTATTTGTCCTTTTTATCCTTTTATTCAGTCTCAGAGTCCTGACTGGTTTTCTTGAGCTCATGTCTCTGATTTAGTTCATTCCTCTATTTCTTCAAAAGGAGGAGTTCTTTTTATTATTGTTTTATGGTATATTTATTAGATAGGTGACAGCAGGAAACAGTGAGCGAGGTGACATGGCATGCTGCCTCACGATCGTCCAAGGGGAGACATGTTGGGAGTTTAATAAAACTGCAGAAATTATTTATCGTGTCTTTATTTAAATGTTTGGGCTTGCTACCTATTGTTATGTTTCTCATTTTTGTCCAGTTCCTTTCCCCCCCCTATTTGATTGAATAGTGCACAGAATGTCCATGCGAGGGCAGCAACTCGCTTTTAAGTCTGGCTTCACACTGGCTGCTGTGTCTGCACACTTGATGAAACGACAATCACAAACACCAGGTTACGGTTTTAGCTCAGCAACAGTTTACCAGCTCTGTGAAATGACCCTTACAAACAAAAAGCCATATCCTAAACTTTTACGTATTAATAGAGTGCCTGTACCAACAATCTGTGCACTGATGCTGTACGTGTAGCTCACTTCTGGTAGCTTTTATTAAAATAATGTTCTATTAAATGTGAACCTAAGCAGATTTGTCAGTGTTTTATTATGGTGAAAAAAAAAAAAAAAAACTTGAATATTTACAGTGTACGATTCCACCAGCACGGTGGTCTCCAGGGCCAGCTTCTGCTCCTGCTCGATGTTGTAGCCCACGTAGCACAGCTTCTCCTTCATCATACGCACCGTCTCAAAGTCTGCAGAGTGGTTGAAGGCATAACCCCTCAACAACAACAACTGCACCCAGAAAGGGAGGAAGAGGATGGCAGAGAAATAGAAGAAAGGAGAGGAAGGTCAGAAGCCTAATTCTTTTGAGTCACCACTGAAGTATATATTCAAATAATAATTAAACAAGAACTAGTTACTGTCAGTTAAGACCCTGTTACTTCCTTTTACAAAGAAGAGGATGCCAGTTTCCCCTTCCTAAACAGCAACAAGACTAACAAAACATTCTGGATTTCTATTTTTTTTTTTTATTATTATAATTCTAGCCCATGTAAAGAGACTGGACTCACACGTATTTGTTTTACTACAAATGCAATAAATTATGAATTAAGTAGAACAATGGCTCTCTTGTGCATTATGATAGTGCAGCACCACTGTGTCCTATTATCTAGAATCTACCATCTGAAGATCAATCCACATTAATTTTTTTTTAAACAATCAAAATGACACATTCATACAGTATATACTCTACTGACTAACTACCTTGTTTGCACTGCTAGTTTTTGTTGAGTTCTTTGCTACTCTGTCTAGCCCTGTCATGACTGACTGGATACCTTGATGAGATAGCGGGTGATGTCCCTGCCTGCGATGTCCAGGCGTCTTGTCAGGTGAGGCAGGCTGAAGCCCTCATACACTGGACAGATGTGTGTCACACCATCACCCGAGTCCACCACCACACCGGTCAGAAGGCCTAAAAACACACAAAAACACACAAAAACACAAAAAACACACACACACACACACACACACACACACACACACACACACACACACACACACACACACACACACACACACACACAAAACAGTTAATAATCAACGTGACATCATGACTTCGTGTAAACATATACGCCACTTTCTAAATCCAAGTGGTCTGTAAGAATTTTGATCTAGCCGTGTGTATGTCTACGCCGTATACAGCGGATGGGTTGTGTTTAGGAAAAGAAGAACGGGACGGTTGGGTTTAAGAAAAGAAGAACGGGAAGGTTTGGTTTAGGAAAAGAAGAACGGGATGGTTGGGTTTAGTAAAAGAAGAACGGGACAGTTGGGTTTAGTAAAAGAAGAACGGACGGTTTGGTTTAGTAAAAGAAGAACGGGATGGTTGGGTTTAGTAAAAGAAGAACGGGACAGTTGGGTTTAGTAAAAGAAGAACAGGATGGTTGGGTTTAGTAAAAGAAGAATGGGACAGTTGGGTTTAGTAAAAGAAGAATGTGACAGTTGGGTTTAGTAAAAGAAGAACGGGACGGTTTGGTTTAGGAAAAGAAGAACGGGATGGTTGGGTTTAGTAAAAGAAGAACGGGACAGTTGGGTTTAGTAAAAGAAGAACGGGACAGTTGGGTTTAGTAAAAGAAGAACGGGATGGTTGGGTTTAGTAAAAGAAGAACAGGATGGTTGGGTTTAGTAAAAGAAGAACGGGACAGTTGGGTTTAGTAAAAGAAGAACGGGACAGTTGGGTTTAGTAAAAGAAGAACGGGACAGTTGGGTTTAGTAAAAGAAGAACGGGATGGTTGGGTTTAGTAAAAGAATAACAGGATGGTTGGGTTTAGTAAAAGAAGAATGTGACAGTTGGGTTTAGTAAAAGAAGAACGGGATGGTTGGGTTTAGTAAAAGAAGAATGTGACAGTTGGGTTTAGTAAAAGAAGAACGGGATGGTTGGGTTTAGTAAAAGAAGAACGGGACAGTTGGGTTTAGGAAACGTGACACGCGGGACACGATCCCCGGTCTCCTGGGTGAAAGTCCTGTGCTGTTTGACCCATCAACCAACCTCCCTATGTGGATTTTCTGGCTTGTATACTAGGGCTGTGCAATTAATTGAATTTCCATTTCAATTTTGGCTCCCAACGATCACCAAAATAGTACAATCAAGTAAAAAACAATTATTTTGCCATATTCTGTTTTGCAAGAAACACTCTTATTTTGTCTTGTATTCTGAATGACACGCGCATGCGCGCATCCACACGCGCACATCCGCCCCTCCTGAAGCCAGTCAGGGAGCCAAGTCGTGTGCATATCATCCGCTGGAATTTAAAAACTCCGCGCCAGTAAAGATGGCAGCAGCATTTGGTGAGCAAAAAAAGGCAAAACCAACTCAGTTGTCTGGGAACAGCTAACGTTAGCTAACCCTGCGGTCCCTCTGCCTTTGCCCCCCCGCCCGCTGTAGTAGACGTATTCCCCCGACACGCTGTATTCACTTACTGTTTAAAACTTTTTCCAGCTTAGTGGGGGTGCATAGACATACTGCTCAAAACCAACATGAAAAAACATAGTAATGTTCCCTCAGCATTTAGTTTTGTTGTTAAACTGTATGTAAATGAGCAGGGACGTTAAATCACCTGTTTCACGTAACGTTACTCTAAGGTACCGTCTATGTGCTGGATTTTTCCTAAGGTTAGCTAGCAAATAAGCCCACTGACGCGACATTATTGTTGATATTTTAGCACAATGTTTAGTAATGACAGTAGTAGTGGTCATAGTGAGTGAACATGTGATGTGAGATGCACATTGTGTTATGTCTGTGGAACTGTTCAGCTGCGTAACGTTATGTGCGTTATCTGTAAAGCTGAACCGACTCACAGAAGTACAAGATTTTATTCTGATCCAAAGGACACTAACAGATTATACCCTGGACACTATCCATTATATCCAAATGTTAATGAGTAATCGTGTTAAATAATCATGATTTCAATAGTGACCAAAATAATCGTGATTATTATTTTTTCCATAATCGAGCAGCCCTATTTCATACTACTCGCTACCGTAGTCGCTCTTAATGCTACGTCATTTTCTCAGGAGAACTTGGCGTAAATTAACACAATCGCAAGTTAATGTAAGTCAATGGAGGCCAAACGGCGTTGATAAACACACTAAAAAGCGATTATGCGTCTTGATAACACGCCAAAATGGCATACGAATTGGCGTGTCATAAATACGCCACTTATTGAGATCAGTCGGTTAATAATCTACAATTCTACCAAGCTAGGTGTGTTTGTGTCCGAGTTTTGTCCTGTGTGTGCTTTGGGCTACTTATTGTTAGCTTGCTGTTGGCTGGGTAAACACACAAATCCTGGAAAGATAACACATCTAATGTAACAATTAACTGCTAATAACAGCTCAGTCTGTAATAGACTCCGATACAAAATGATAGAGCAGTGCACAGACCTAACGCAGAGTTCTGTGTTCAAAACTGAGTCGGAGTCTCGGTGGAGGGGCAAATAGTTTCAGAGTTCATCTAATCCCGCTTGATGGTGGGGTTTAACTAATCCCAACACTTTAGATAATGTTAGGATATCGTGTCAGTGGAACAGTGTAAAGTGATGTTCACGGGACTGTCTAGACTTTCTGGTGTAAAGAATAACACGTCTGGTATCCAAGTAGTGTCATAAAACAAATCTTTGCACAAACTATTTGACAAAGGTGTGGTAGTTAAACACTGCCACACCAGAATTTTTCCGCAATTAAAATGAGAAGTCTTCTGTCGCCGAGCTGCTGAGCTACTAATAATTTACCCGTCATAACACACAAGATACACTTCTGGTGTGATATTGAAAACTTAGACTTGCAGCCCAAGCATGCATGTTGGACTTCCTACCTTGGGCATACAGCGTCAGCACAGCTTGTATGGCAATGTAGACTCCTGAAAACTGGTAGGTCTCAAACATCACCTGTAGGAGAAGCCAGAAAACGTCAGACAGCAGGTACAATTACTTGCTGATGAAAACAGTACAGCTGGGAACACTTGCAAAACATTATCCGTAATGTATAAAGTCTATACTTTGATTAACTGGATATAGAGTGAATGAGTATAGTGTAACATTCATCAGTGATACAGAGTAGAAAAGATCTTCAAACCCACAGTAAGAAATGCATAAACTAGTAAATGTCCCCTTTTTGCTGTTCCCTTCACACAACTACAAAAATACTTTCAAGCTGTACACACACAAAAATAAATGTCAACATACTTCAATGATTTTTTCGCGGTTCTTGGTGGGGTTCATGGGTGGTTCGGTCAACAAGATCTTGCAGTTGCGGGAGTCGATGTTGAGCTTCTCTGGGCCGAAGGTGTAGTCCCACAGGTGCTTCATGTCATCCCAGTTCCTGACGATGCCGTTCTCCATGGGGTAGTTGACCTCCAGCATGGAGCGCAGCTCGCTGGCCTCGTCCCCCACCATCAAGTCCTGGAGGGAGAGGTCAAAGGTCAACAGGGATAAATACTCCGACGTTGTGCAGTGTAGCCCTCCACTTCTGAAAGCCAGTTGGGATCATTCAGGATCACTGAGCGTGGGGATGAGCACTGAGTATTAGATGAGGGCAATAAAATCAGTCATTTCAACTTGTCCCTTTGGCCTGCTAGTCTCATGAAATCAAAGAAACTGGATCATCCGGCCGAGTCATCTGTCAGATGGCAACAGCTGCATTAATGTCCTCGCCCAAAGTAGTTTTTAAAAAAAACTACTTTAAAACTCAGTTACCCAGCATGCAAAACAAGCCATTATTTACCATGCATCTACACACCTGGAAACACTTGTTTCCCTCTAGCTACAGTACCAAACCACTTGTTTTAGCACCATTCAACTAGCTGCATGCAAGGCAGCCTGGCAATGTAAACAACCGCTGGGTTAGAGCTCAGTGTTAGCCACACAGTCAAGCATCTCACGTTCCACTTGGAGACATCAAAAGCCTAGTGAAGGCAGCCATTTTATGGGTTCATCCTGTGTGCTTTGGCATTAACAAAGTACCAGTCATAGGCATTGCCTCCATGTGGTCTCAATAAAAAAAAAAAGGAAAAACAGATGTGTTTCCATCTCCCACTTTCAGCTGTCTGCCATGCATCCTCAAGCGTGGACACTTCCTCTGCACTTGTAAAGGTGAAACACCCAGAGATACTAAAGCAAATGCTCTAAATTAGACATTCCTTAAATAAGATATGTTTGTGGCGACATCACAGTGAGGTAAACAGATCTGTGATGCACAGGTACACAACATTTATCATTTAGCACCAAGCTTTCTAGCTGCAGCTGACATTTTGGGTTCTTTTTAACAGAAAACTGTTGTGATTATCTTAGTCCTTAAATAGCAGCAGGATTGAGCGGTGGGGGTGGGGGGTGTGTATCTGTCGGGATGCGCCAGCAGATCGGCCTCTGAAAATGGAATCGGTCCAAAATCTCTTTTAGCACTCCATCGATAACAGCTGGCCTTTGATTCATCACAGCCATTTCTGCAACACTTTCAGCCTGGAGAGAGGAGTGCATTAACGTAAGGGCTGTATATCTATCGGACCTTCTGCCACTCATTTGGCAAACACTCAAACTCAATGGCAACTAGTTGGGATGTAGAAGAATGGGATCATTGTGTGAGTAAGAAAACACAATAGAAAACAAATGAAGAAAAGACACTGGACACAAAAACAAACCCATCTAAAACAAAGAAAGAGTTTAATTCGGTTGAGCTCAAAACATTACACAACTCTCCGGTGCAGGCAAGAACAGGAGGCACACACCAACCTGAACTTACCATCTTCTGGGCATTCTACTTCATCGGGAGGGAACAAAACATGGAGGAAGAGGAAGGTAGATATAAAAAAAATATATATACAAAAATGAATAAACATGAGAAATATATAGGCTTCATGAAAATAATAGGAAACTGTCATAAATTTAGAGTTCAGCTGCGTAATCAACAGATCTTTACCCAGATTCCACGATTTATTCAAATATTTCTCATTTGCAGGAATGCACTGGAGATACTGTAGTTGGTACTGGGAGGATGTCGACAACAAGCTGGTGTAGCTTGTGGTTAGGATTGATTTTGTTATGTAACAGATGTCATAACTGAATGGGACTCTTACTGGAGCTCACTTCACAATGATAACAGATCTTTTAGAGGGGGAATTAGACAGTCTGTGGCTTTGACATAGTGCTTACATTAGAAACTGACTCTGCTCTGTTGCGTGCAATTTCATATCATCTTGCTTTTTCACTCATTAGCAGGTTATATTTTTGTCTTATCAGTGGTTTCCTGACCAGGTTCAAACTTGAAACCAAGACTTTCTTTCATTCCAGCCACCTCAGGTGGAGGACCAGTTCGTACCTTGATCTCAATGTTTCCGACTTTGGCTGTCGAGCGAATAATGGGCCTCCCAACAAGCGCAGGGAAGATGTGCTCTGGGAAGTTGGAGCCTGCATAGCCGCACTTGACAAACTAAAAGAGAGAGAGAGACAAGAAAACGAGAGCACAGAGGAAGTGATGTGAGGAAATACATTTAAGTACTGATGAGATAAACTGTGCAATACAGCCAGCCATCACTGTCATCCTGTTGATAACAGTGGGCTTAATTAGCATTCAGAGAGAGATAAAAATGTAACCACCGACGCTACAGTGTCTGAATCTCCATGTGTGTGTGAGTATCATCATCTACGGCCAGCGCCTTCTTTACATGAAGTCTCCAGCACAAAGGTAGTAAATATCAAATGTATTTATTTTTTAAGGTTGATCCTTAGCTTTTATCAAGAAAAAAATAAACATACAATTTTGGTTAAACTCCATTATTATTTTATTTTTAGTTAATTTATTAAGATCTCAAATCTGTATAAAAAATAAATCCATAATAGGATGTTAGTATGATGGTTCTGGGTCCTCAATGTTTCTTAAGTTATAAAGTCCTATCAGAAATCTATATGTTTTTTTAGAAAACATATAGCCACAGAGACAATAGTTAGTAATGTGTGGAGTGGACATGAAAAACAAGCAGGTCACTCAGCTATAAAAGTTACATGAGCTCAAAGAATGGTATCATTGAACTGTAAGACCAGGAAAAGATAGCACTTACAAGCTGTATCATGGTATTGTCTCAGTTTGAACGCTGTTGTGTTAACATTTTGCCCCAGCGCTAACACCTTTTCCCGTGCATGCAAGTTGCACACATTTATGCACAGTCCTTCCTCTGCAATGCTTTAATTTAATTAATGTATGCCTGTTATCGCAATATTGCATGTTGGATTCTTCTGCCTTTGTACTTTTTGTGTGACCTCAAACAACGTAAAAAAAAAAATGTGAATAAAGACTCCTCCCCCGCACCCCAAACTCCTAGTGTGAATGAGTACATTCAAAGATGAGCCACAAAGCTAACTAACTAGAGTAGACTTTTTGAATCCGTATACAGTTCACTACCCCTCTGCCCTGACCTAAAGTCTATAGCCCTAACAAAGGGATTTGGATAAAGAAGATTGTAAGAGTAACAGGCAAAGTGACCTGATTCTGTATCTAGTGCAATTTTGGGATTCTTTGATTAATTATCTTACGGAACCAGTTCAACTTCCGTGGTGAGTTTTAGTGGAAAATTGTGAAATTTACAAGTAAACCAAACAACTCAGTTGTCTTATTTATCAGATGTATGTGCTTGGTAGGATAGATGTTGCAAAGCAAGGTTCAACGTTCTGATTTTATAATTGACTATGATGTGAAACAGCATGTATCAGTGCTCTGAAAATGTGCTGGTGATGTATGTGGCTGTGGTTTAGACTCGTCTCACTTCCTCTTGACTTCTCAGTTCAACCCTGACACAGGGGAGTTTTTTTCCGAGCTTTGCATAAGGCTCTGTAAAAAGTTACATCTAAAAAAACCTTATTAGTCAGTAACATGCTGAGCCAACATCCTCTTTGACTGCTGGCAAGTTTTAGAAAGGAAGTCCTTACAATCCAAAAAGAGGCCGTATTACCTGTGTGCAATGAGTAATTCCTTGACGTAAACACAGATCAGCCAAGTGCATGTTATTTCTTTATTTTGGATCCCCATTACTTAAAGCTACTGTTATAAGCTGGATGAGAGTAGAAACTGTTTTGCAATGTTTTTTATTACATAGCTATACGTTCATAAAGTTTACGTCAACCCTCATCTGTCCAGTAAAGTTATGTTCAAATAAAGCAGATTAAGAACAAATCTGCATATGAAAAAAAGGAATGGGGTGTGGTCTTTCCAAGGCCCAAAGACCTTACTGCAAGTTAGGTGAAATTTCTGGCGCTGTAGGAGGAGGGCGACTTTCCGGGAGCCCCCCGTACTAGTGTAAAGGTTATTTTTTAGTTTTTTATTCATGGGGGTTGTCTATAGGCAGTAGTGAACTAGATTTGTTATTTACTTATTTTAATATGTCCCCTACATCTACTTACTTTTAAGTTGCTTTCTTTTAAAAGGAGCCTTCCAGCATTAGATTTTCACGTTTGTACCATACTCTATAAAAGAAGTTTATAGGTATGCACAATATGAGGAATATACGAGATAACGTTGTTGAATATCGCGATAACATTATTGTTTAGGATAAATAGATATTAAAATGTACTCAGTTCGCCTTTCTGCTGCTTTTAGTATACTGCACTAAAATAGAAAAAAAAATGCTTGTTGAATTAAAAAAAAAACGTAGAAAATTATTTTCAACATTATTTTATTGAACAAATTGAACATGAACAGATCACATAGGGCACGTGCAGTTTTCTATTAATATTTAACAAAAAAAAAATCATGTGTCTTCGGCGATGTGTTTTAGCGCAAGTTGATATCGCGATGACGACGATAAAGCCCTATTTAGTACTTGTATAACCGGTGTGACAATACATTTTGAAATGTAACGTTATATCCGTGAAATTGGTGCTAGCTGCTGAACAGGGAAACATAAAGGTGGTTCATCATTAACCTGACACGGCCCACCGGACGTTGAGTATCAGGACACAATCTAGCTACTGTGCTTGATAAATAAACCAAATGTGCAACAGAAATACCAAATCTGAAAATCCGGCATCGTTTGCAAAACAAATCCCTGAAATGACCGACGCAGCTGCCAGACAGTGAACCAAACGTTCAAAATTCTAGGATGGCGAAAGCATTGGAAGGCATGACCCGCCCTACTCACCCTCTGATTGGCTAGCACTCGTTGCCTGCTCTATTTGGGTTGGTTAGGTTTAGACAAGAGGAGTGGGATAGCTCAGGGTTAGGGTAAGAATGTCAGAGTAAGCCAATCAAAAGGTAGAGTAAGGCGGGACGTGCCATCACAATCCTGGAAAAAGAATGCTCGCTAACCAGACAGCCAGCTGTTAAATGCTAGCAGTAAATTAGCAGGCTAGCTAGCTGCCTTAGCTTCGTAACCGTCGGTAGCAAATGAGCAGTTACTCGTCAGCCTCAATTGTGCGATTAATGCCGCTGTGAAAGATATAGCCAGAGTGGTGTATTCAGCTTTTATACTGACACGTAAACCCACTCTACGTGCTGTTTCCGTGTCGGGTCTGGATGAATGAAAATTAGCTGGCTAACAGGCTAGCTAACTACCCATCCACCCAGTTATCGCTAGCTAGCTTGGCCGCTGACAGCCCCACTTCCTGTTTCAGCAAATCGTTCGACATAACGACACCGTTTACAGAGAGCCACGGATGGAAAGCGTGTTAGACCAAAGCAGCAAACTTACCCCAGTCCCATTATCACAGACTACCACTTTCCTTCCCTGGCTGTCCATTATGTTAAAGCCCAGTTGCCGCTGAACCTCCCTCAACTTTCTTCGGCAAGCCGGAAGGAAGACACACACCAACCCGGCGAGAGGAGGAAGGGTAGGGTGCTCATCCGGTGTGTGACAGAGCCGTTCAAATGTCAGTCACTCCCTCCAATAATGTTCAGCTTCAAACTCCTTACTTTTACAATCGCAACAAATGCATTGACTGCTTGCATTGCTAGAAACACAGTTTTCAAAGGTACTGGATTCGTGTATGCAGTGTAGGGCTGGGCGATATGGAGAAAATCAAATATCACTATATGTTTGACCAAATACCTCAATATCGATACCGCAACGATATTGTAGTGTTGACTATTGGTGCTTTCACAAAATATTTACGCAGTGAAATTTTTGATAAATGATCATCAGTAATGTTGATATAATGACTAAGTATGTAAAGGCAAATAATAGAACAGTTCAGAAAAATGACATCACTTTACTGTAATGCAGCCTTTAAAACCATCATCTGCCTAAAAATGTAAATTTTTACTCCCTAGAACAGTCTGGATCTTTAGAGCATGTATCATGGACAAATTATAGCAGATAATGGATAATCTTGCAATTTTTATTTTAGTTTTCTCTACTGTGTTTATTGTTATGCACCAAAACACCCAGGCAAATTCATTGTATGCGAAGGGCTACTTATACCTACTATTTACCTACTGATTCTGATAAATAACTTGATATAGCCTAATATAACAGTTGATAGGAAGCTGAAAAAGCCCTAATTATCTACAGCATTTTTAGGAAAGTGTTGCATATATCATCATACAAAGCATTTCTGTCCATTTGAATGAAGAGACAGGTCAGTATATGCATTAAATATTTGTAATATTAGGCCATAAGGGAACATTATTAGCAGATGCAACATGCAAACTATAAATAATTTGTTTTTCAAACTCAGATTTTATACAGGACAAGTTTGATTTTTGCAGGATGATGAACATGCTACACCCTCAGGATTAGCTACATTAATTGATCAGTTAATGAATAAGATATACAGTATTAAGGCATGTAAACTGTAGACAGATGTGTGTTGCTGCTGGAATAATTGAGTTGTAGGGATGAAATATCATAACTGACATGATAAAGAAGAGTAAATGTAAGAGGCATCCTGAAGCAGTTCAGTTGTTTTATTTTTTATTTTTGCTTACACAGGTTGTGGAACACTATTGATTGTTGTGAGGAAGAAAGCAGGTTAAAACGTGAATCAAAAGCCAAATGACCAGCTTTACAAGAGAACAATCGACAACCATAAGATAAAATGAGAAGAAATGTCAACCGTTGAACATTTTCAATGAAAGAAAAATATTCTTTCTCGCATCTTCATGAAGGCCACTTTACTTCCTCAGGTCTTATCAAACCATGCAGAAAGTACATTCTTTCTCCCATATCACTTAAGTATGTTATAACATTTGTCTATAATAATTTACCATTAAAAAAATAAGATGACGTTTATAATTTATCAAAATAAACCACAACACACGACTTTAAGAAGAGTAATACTTAACACGATTAAAACTGCAGACCTGGTTTTTTTTTTTCCACATTGCAGATTATTGTACACTGAAATGAATGCATGAACTGATACATGTGGGGGGATTCTGCCTCTCGACTGACAGAACTGAATTTTTAGGCTAAAGACTGAAGATAGCCAAGCAAGCACAACGATGAACTCACTGTTAGAGTCCACAATGCCTCCTGTTTCTTTATAAGCCCTTCACAATCAACTTAAAACATCACATAGCCAACAGTGACACACCAAAAACACAGTAATAAATTACATGCAACAAAAGATATGTATTGATTGAGTCAAAATAAAATACAGTGTGTTAACCCTTACGTACTGTTCATATTGTATACCTGCACGGTAGGCCCAAGAACACTCATAAGTGTCTATACCATAGACTGTTAATATCAACAGTCTATGGTCTACACAAAATTTTGAACCACAGGTGCTTAATCCTTAATTAATGTTTCAGAGAGCGTATCTTTTAGGTTCAACACCACTCGTTTATGGAGAAAAAACCTCTACAATCACACAATATCATGTCATATTTTACCTTAGACATGAAAACATAAGAGCCTTAATGATTTAGATAATATTTAATTGAAAGTGAAAATGGCAAGAGCATTCTGGGGATTGTTCTATCATTATTTATAACCATAACAAGCATCAAACGCTGTCCTCCTCACTGGGTTAGGGTTAACCCAAATCACTGTCTGCTTGCTCATCTTGGAAGACCAGGTCGATGACCTTTTGGACAGTCTCGCTGCCACCAACCAGTGGTGGAATGTAAACTAAGTTAATTTACTCAAGTATTGTACTTAAGTACAGATTTGAGGTACTTGTACTTTACTTAAGTCTTATCTTTTCATGCTACTTTCTACTTCTACTCCACTACATTTCAGAGGGAACTACTGTACACTTTACTCCATTACATTAATCTAACAGCTTTAGTTACTTTAGAAATTAAAACACATGTAGTTTATAAAATACAATGTTTTATTATAAATTAAACTACTCAACAATATAACGGCCTACAAGTCCAGCTGACATGATTAGACCATTAAATACTTATTAGTTGATTGACAGAGCTGCTTTGATCGTGTCCAGTTTCTAAAATGTGAGGATTTTTCTGCACGGAGTACTTTTACTTTTAATACTTTAAGTACATTTTCCTGATGATCATACATACTTTTACTTAAGTTAACATTTTCATTGCAGGATTTTTATTTGTAACAGAGTCTATTTACAGTGTGGTATTAGTACTTTTACTTAAGTAAAGGATATGAATAGGGCTGCACAATTAATCGCAATATGGACTAGTGCAATATCCAAATCGCAGGGGGGGGGGAGGGAGGGGGCACAATATTTGTTAAAGGCAAAATATGTGTCAAACCATTCTGAATGAAGTATTGTTGTGCTGCAGAGACGTATCGGCCTACAAATCCTATCCTACAGACTAAAGAAAAACATCTTTGTTTGGTACAGATCCTCGCAAAAATCACACTATAATCATTTTAAGTTTTTAAGATTTAATATTAGTCAATGAAAATGAGAATAATGATACGAACATGATCATTCTCTTCAATATCGTGAATCAAATTGCAATCACAATAGCAGTCAAAATAATCGCAATTAGATATTTTCCTCATATCGTGCAGCCCTAGATCTGAATACTTCCTACTACCTCAGTCACTGAAATGGCAGCTCAGGTAGCTTTATAGTCTATTTTTTTATAATCTACTTTTATAGTATTTGTAACACCTGTATACAAGTGTAACAGTTTTCAATATTTTCATTTTTGTGCACTTTGGGAAAAGTCATAAAAGTTTAGGCTAAAAGAATAGTATTTAAGATGTTTTTACTGCTGTCAAATGTCAAAACAGGTCACATTTGAGCCGTACAGTACGTTAGGGTTGAACGTGTGTGGAGATCACACGTCACTGTTATGGAGAACAGCAGGTTTTGGGTAGGAGGATGCTTGGGAACATGAGGACCTTGGCCTGCATGAAGGACAGGTTAGGCAGTCCAGAGATCAGCCTGCCAGCCTCTGCACTCAGCTCCTCATTCTGCTGAGGTTTCCTGATGAAGAACACACACACACACACACACACACACACACACAAACACTATTTAAAGACATTAACGACAGGGAGATGTTGCATTATTAACACATTAAGAGAAGCTTGTGAATGATTTAGATCTTTGTTTTAATTTAATGAATGCTTGAAAAGGATTAAAAAAGAATTAAAATATGCAAAAGTGCAACTGAGCTGACCGGACTGAAGTGCTGGTTTTCTCTGCAGTGGACATAAGGCGATTCAAGGTGTCTTCCATGTGGCTACTTCTAGCGGCGGTTTCCAGTTTGCTGATGGTCAACTCGTACAGCTCACGGTCAACTCCTTTTCATGCGAGTGTGCGTAACAAACGCATAAAACTCAGTGAGCGTCAAGAGGACTTACACACCCACAGCACGAGCTAAATCTAGCAACAGTACTGTACACTGGCTTGCTTGATTTGTTTTTTCTTATGGCTGTTTCTTTAACCATAAACCTTGAATGAATGACAATAAAATCTACATTTCTGCAGTTTCACACGCTGACCTGCAGGAGGACTGTTGCTACGGCTGCTGCTGCTGCTGCAGTAGGATCTGCGCTCCTCCTCCTCAGGACCAAAATAATCCAGGTTGAATGAAGAGCAGCCTGTGCTGACAAGGGGAGACAGCGGGTGAGGATTGTTGCAGGGTGAGGAAGGATGGGGTAGCTTGAGTTCTTATTCATAAAAGGAGAGCTATGATTGCTTCTTTTACTGAGACAGTGGGAAGAGAGTGAGAGAGTGGCTGACACAGCAAACAAAGCAATGCAAAGCTGTTCTGTCATCATTCAGAGACCCCATCACTATGAAGTATCCAAGCCACCCCCAGCAACTAGGTCACTGAAACCGTCTTCACACGGAAATCACATCGCTCAGGTGACAAGTGGTACAAAGAGCTGCTGAAGTCAGTTCTTAATTATGACTTTTACCTTGATTATATGCAAACATAAAAATCAGACACTTGAGTCTGATTTTAGACTAACAGGTAACAGAAGGGTTGCAGTTATCTGAAAAACCTTTTAATCTGTTAAGATGCTAAAATATTTTTTATACTGTATTGCTCAACGTTTTTCAATGATCTAGTATTTTGCTGTAATAACAATGCTTGCTGTCTAGCCTAGACTCTAGAAAATGATATCACCTTTAAAAGCGTGGACTTGTAAACAGTTTGACATCCTTTGCCTGACACTATATCCCGGCAAGCTGCGTAGCTGTTTGACTACTCCCAACTTTGCATTCAACCACAGGAAAAAAAATGGACACAGCCTCCAACAAGAGAGGAAGGCTGAGGGGAAGAGAAGCGAAACCAAGCACAAAGGATCGACTGATTTATTTCAGTATTTACAAGGATTTCCTACAAGTCATTATTGCAGTGCATTAAATCTGGATTTGAGCAGTAAATCTGATGAAATAATAATAAAAAAAAAAAAAGTCTCAACAAAGTAGGTCCAAAGTCCAAGTACTTTTAAAAAAAACTATTGCTGGCATAAAGGCACAACTCAATTATGAAATACTGTGACTTCAGTTGTAGCAACACTTTTGATTGGTAATGAAATACTGAGTAGATCTCACTTAATATTTGTTTGTTTTTTTAAAACTGAAGTGCTTTGGAAATAAACACTCCTTTATCCTATTCAGCATAAAGTATTATGCGCCAGTGCACAGGGAGTGAAAAAAAAAAAAGGAACAAGCAATAAACGCAGCATAAAGTGACAGCAGTAGTTATTCTATTATGACAATAATCTCCCACACATTTAACCTAATCACAGAATAAATCAAAACCCCAAAGACAGATTTCATATAACCAACCACATGAAAAAATATGGAAATTAAGAAATATATATAAGACTGCAAACAAATATTTCTAAATATATGAAGTGTGTATCCTATTGTATACATGGTTGATTGTTTGACTTTAAATGACTTAAATTCTTTGGATTTGTTCGTACAGTGAATACAGTAAGTGTGTTTTGACCTCTTTGCTGCGCTCAGCACCACCTACAGAGAATACAGTGCCCTCTGCTGTCCATACTATACCATTACAAGTGACATCTGATCACTGCACCTTTGTCAGAAACAATCTTGTCAAACACGAAAACAGAATGGGCAAAAAGCCCATTTTTTAACCCATATAAACGTTGTCTGTGATCTCAACTCAGTGTCTTCTAGGAAATTACTGGTAAAATGAATGAAATATGTTTATCAGCTCTGACAGCTTGCATGCTGCAGACCAGAGCTGAAAATCAAACATGTCAGCATGTTGACGAATCAACAGTGGAACACCAAATATGGAGCTGACAAGTCAAGCAAACAGTTCCTACAGCGTATAGAAAAAGAGTGACTTTTACCACTCCTTGATTTTTTTTTGCCTCTTTAAGTTAGTCACTTATGTTTATGAGCAATGGTTATGCAACAAAGCCTTTCTTTATACGTCTTCTTTCTTTATACTTTTGTGTTTACCCACTTAAGAAACACGCAGCAGCAAAACGGGTTGTGTAACAAAGATTGTTGTCTATCACTGTCCTGAAATTCAAACTTTAAACACTTCCTATAAAAATTCACTAGGACACCGAACGCAAGCTAGGCTCCTCAGTCATTTGTCATTAACTGACGAATCCATATATGAAGCTTTATCGCCTCCATGAATTATATTTAATATACCAGAGAACACTCCCTGTATACAGCCATTTCACTCATAACATAATCGTTGCGACATAACATTTTTGGAAGTTTTACGAGGAATTAGAAACACATCCTTTCTGTGTAAATACCATAGACTGTTACTCGGCGAAGAGCTGCAAATGCGGAAGTTCCTTTAACCTGCATTCTATCTGAATTCCAGCAGGGGGCGACACGTGCGGTTGCAAAAGGAGGTTGGTTTGTGTAGAAGTCTATGAGAAAGTGATCCACTTCTCACTTGATTTATTACCTCAGTAAACATTTTCATAATGAGTTCATGGTCTCAATCGCTAGTTTTAAGTCTTCTGCAACACAGAATGATGTAGATTTTTTTAATTATAGTCTCGTTGATTTTAAAATCGGCAATAAAGCAGGGGGTGTTTTAGGGCGTGGCTATGATGTGATTGCCAGTGAAAGTGTGTAACGTAACGTAGAGTGTAAGCAGCTCCTCCCTCACTCCTCCCTCACGTCTAAAATCGTCACATCCGCAACCAGGATGGCTGGGCCCCGTGACGGCAAACTCGACGACTCATAGCAGATCTCCACAAACCAATGGGTGACGTCACACATGCTCTGTCCATTAATATACAGTCTATGGTAAATACTGATCTAAACACGACCGTACTAAATCGGATTCTTATTAAATCACATTTGTTCCTGAGCAAATAATGACTCTAATACCTGTGTTGTTTTCTTTTTTTTTAAACATTTTTTGATCGATTTCTCCACCAAAAGGGTTCTAACAGAAACACTTTACAAGCTAATATGAACACATAAATAGTTTCCATTAAAAAACTAAAGACACTTCAGTGTCAAATAAAGCCAAATATTGGATGATGCGGTCAGATTTATAGGCTAAGTCTAACGTGCTTAGAGCACTGGTCAAAAGATAAACCACAGTATTAATACTGGAAGAGTTAGTTGAACCCACAGTGGCCACCAATACATGGAATTAATCCTTAGAACAGACCCATCTGGTAAATCAACATGGTACACATTATGACCATGTTCCATGTGTTCTCTGCAAATGTGACATTAATTTAGCATATTACCCTCATATGTTTTGTGTTGTAGTTTAAAAAACAACAACTTCAGAATCATCAAGTACAATAACAGTAATGCACAGCTTGTTTCAGTAGACTTCACTTTAGTTTTCAGTAGCCTTTTACCATACCCGGTTTCCCCATAACAACTGAGACTGATAAATTCTTTGTAAAAGGTGGCAGCAGCTGAAGATGACAAATTAGAGTAGTTGAAGGGAGGGAGAAAAGGGCAGCCAGTACAGTGTTTCCCCTGTAACTGTTCTGGAACAATTGTGACTGATGGCTCATTCTTATGTTTGGTTTCACATCTATTTTACTTGAGTCCCAGTTTTGGGTCTGTTGGATGTTACATACTCCAACAGACAGTTAAAAACAGTTAGTTTTCAAGTTTGGACAAATTATAAATGACAAAAACGTGATTTTTGAACACTGGGTCTATCTGTGTTATTCATAAGTGGAAATTCATTCAAATCACAAAAATGTTGTGGTCACCCAATACTGCTGAGTGAATAAAGGGGAAACACAGCGGAAATGAAAAGAAGCAGAACATGCCCTGGAGGAAGTGAGGAGGAGTCCAGAGGAGCCCAGAGGAAAGTCAAAGGTTTAGGCTTAGCCACGCAGGAGGCGGCTGATACTGTAGTCTACTTCCAGCCCCAGAAGTGAGGGGCTCGACGAGGGGACGTACCGTCCTGAGAGCTGCTAAGGCCACGGCTGCTCCAGTCCAGATGGCTGGAAGGGAGCGCCTCCTACACAGAGAAAAGTAAACGGCATTTAAAACTGTCACTTATCAGAATGCAACAGTGGAGCAAGGTTAATGGTGTGAGCAGTAAAATGCATGTCTTTAGTAATATCTAGTGGTGGCTGTTTCCCACGTAGCAGTTGCATGTATCGTCATCTAGTCTCTTGCTCTTTTAAACTTTAGTGTGTAACTTTTGGATATTAATGAACGTCCGTTACATTCAAGCCGTTGCCAAATGAGTTGCTACAAAGCTAATTAAGACTATCAGCTCCACATAACTCTCTCTGGATTTCTCAGTATGGCTATGTTCAGAAGATTGGGGCGTCTGGCGACTTTCCCGCGCAGAAACTCGAGTGAAGATGATTTCCTCTTCTGAAGAGTCAATCATGTTTTTTTTAATCATCCGTGTCCTCCTTGGCTACCAGCAACTGCGTGGAGGAGGGGTGGGGGCTGTGCGCGATCACAGAAGGCTTGTACCAAGTGGACACGCAGACAGTTTTGTTGTCATTACTTAGAATTCCTCATGGGGGCGACAGAAACTACGCACTGTAGCTTTAATACAGCTGCAGTAAATCAACTCAAATCAAAAAGACAAATTTACCGGCATTGAATCTGTTGAGGGGTCCGGTGTGTGCCGGGGCCCTGGAGGTGCTAGTGTTGTGACTGCTGTGTGTCCTGGAGAACAGACAGCTGGCACAGAGTCTTTGGTGGGCTCTAGCATTCCCTGATGGGTGGTAAAAATGGGATGGAAATGAAAAAAAAGAAAGAAAACAAGGTAAGAAACATGGACTGTCAATGGTAATGACCACTGACACCGCTGCTCTTACACCATTACAATGCTGCTCACCAGGCTGGATGCAAAAGCAGGCACAGCCACTGGCTGCTTCTTCATGCCAATGAACACCTTTCACAAGGTAAAGACATACAAGGAAAACAGCATTAAACTGAATGAATGAAATAGGAGTGTAACAGCTTGTAACTATACTGAATTTCTATATTTTTATATATACATAAGACACTGTGAGTCATTGACCTGGCCTGAAACGCACTATGGGGGACATTGCCCTTTGATGTTGTAGTATTAGCGTGTTTATTCAGTTACTGGTGAGGATACGGTTTGGATCACAGATAAACAGTATTTGTTACGTTTTGCCAAACTCACAACGTTCCTCGTCTCCACACCAAGGCACCTGAGCAGAGTCCTATTTGCGTGGGAACCTCCCCACTGAAACTGGAGGCCGACTGCATCGTGGAGGTCCTGGTCTGGCCACCACACCCTGCGCCGAATCCTGAGAAAGGGTAAGAAAATGAAAAAGCAGCACTTTGGTGTAGACATAAGACAATATTTATTTTTGTTTAAAAAAGGGAGAAAGGGAAAACTGCAGCATCCTGAAAACGTCACAGACTGTCAACATATCCACCATCATCGGCAGGGAGTCCTCACCACTGAGATCTGGGACAGAGTTCGGGTATCTCCTCCTCCTCCTCCTCCTCCTCCTCCTCTTCCTCACTCTCAGGGAGGTGTCCGGCGTGAAGCAGAGCACCGAGGCTGAGCCCCTCCTCCCCACCTTCCACCGCTGGGACCTCTACCTCTGGAAAACTGGCCAGGAGAAGCTGCTGGACACGGCAGGACAGAGACACCTAGCCAGAAAAAAAAAGGGAGAGGCTTTTTCTTTTTTGAATCAAATGTTCAAAATATGTGATAAACTTTCCTTTGACATTAAGCTTTTACGGTCTATAAAATATATTTTTGAATTGCCTGTGAAGCACTTAAAAAGTCTGTCCAGCTAGTGATAAATAAGAAAATACATTTGCTGAAAACAACTTCTGGCCAATAAAAAAGTATTCTCTTAATTAACATCATAAAGAGCAACAACAATAACGCCGTTTTTTAGGGAAATGTCTCCCACCTGACAGCTGTTCCTCCTGGAAACCCCATATTGCCCTGCCCTGTCCTGCTCCTCCTCAGTGTCCCCATCAGTCTGCAGGCTGCTGACTGGCTCTCTGAACTGCGTCCAAGTTTTTCCCTCCTCCTGAGCCCTCTGGTCCTTGAACTCCGCCCACGACCCCTCTCCATCCTCCAGTGTGGGCGCTGAGCAGAAATCAGCAAAGCTGTCACTCGGTGGGAGCTTTCCTAGACTCTGCACCACTGCGTCTGCACTTTGCACACGCCCTTGGTCCCTGTGATGCTGAAAACTACAGTCTACAAAGTCTGCAAATTCGTCTTCTGTATGTGTTCCAGGTTGTGACTGGTTGGAGGTAGCAGAAGGTTCCTGAGTCGCAGATGGGTTGCAATAATGAAAACCCTCCTCTGCCTTAGACTGTCTGAGATTTGCCATGCTGTCAGTGTAATTTCCCAGTTCTTCTTCCTCATCATCATCATCAGTCTGGTCCCAGTCAGTCTGATCCTCTGGTGAAACAAGAGATGAAACATTTGGTTCCAAGTCCGCAGAAGGACCCTCAAATGACAAATCATCAGAGAAGGACGCCAGGTCCTCTGAAGCAGACTCATACACGCTAAATGTTTGGGGTACAGTAGAAGTGCTCTTTGCCCGATCTTCTCCATCTTCGTCTGACACTCCATCCTCCTGCACCCCTGTGGTTTGTAAAGAATTAAAACTATGCCTCTCTTCCCTCTGGCCGTCTCCAGGCTTGCCTAACTCCTCCTCCCCATAATGAGGTTCTTCGGGTGGAAAATCCAAAGCTGCTGCTGCAGCTTCCTGAGGCTGATGGTGGTCCTGAGATGGTTGCACGAGTGCTGCATCTCTTTTCTCACAGTGCTTGACCTTAGTGCAAACGTTTTCTTTTGCCTTGCATGCACATTGGGATCTGGGCTCAGAGTCCATAACAACCTCCTGTCCTGGATAACAGATTTGTTCACCCAAGCTGTTGGAAGAGTTTGTCCCATCCCCTCTGCTATCCCATTGCTCTTTGCTGCCTATGGGAGAGAAGCCACAGCACCAGGGATGTGCTGCCTGCTCTGTAAACACAGTAAAATCAGCAAACCCTGTTTCTTCCATGGGAGAGCATGCACCCACTGCAGACGCTATGTGGGTCCCAGAGTTGTGGTCTCTTTCAGAGTAACCATTTGTGAGGTGCACACATGATTCTGCATTACAATCCTGACCTTCCACGTAAATGTTGCCCCTGCCGGACCCCGAGTCCACAGTGGATGTGGGTTGGGACTGTTCAACTGGGTTATTCAAGCTACAGTTGGGTTGATGTGTGGCTGGCTTTGTGGTGGTAGAAGGCTGTCTGAGGCTGGATGGCGAATCTGTAGAATCAATAAAGCCAAGAGGCGAGCAGGACACCTCGACAGAGAACCCCCCAAAATCCCCAAATTCGTCCTCCTCTGACCCCGCATCCCCATCGCCATCATCATCATCCAGTGGAGGGGGGGAGGAGGGGTGCAAGGGTATGATGTCCGGCTCCATGGGTTCTCCTAGCAGCACCTGAAGGCCTCATGCACCTGGGAGAGGGAAAGTGAAAAGAGCAGGAGAGCATCATGAAAAACAGCTTCCTGAGAATCAGACAACATTGTTTCAGTGTGTTGACGGCAATTGCTCAGCACAAGATTGCCGATATTTTCCGAGACTGATGGATTGAGCCAACTATGAAAGTTAAGGTATGGTGGTGTTGTCTGTGCTGCAGCCTTGTCTTTTGGCCTTTCTTTTAGAGCAGTTGTGCAATGGTGAGAGTGGCATCTCCTTGCCATGCATGCAGACTGAGTGTAAGCAGCTCATCCCCTTGCCTGCACAGACCCTCAAGACCACCTCAATTCAAGTCAAGTCAGCTTTATTGTCAGATGTGCTATACATGCATGACATACGGCACAAATGAAATTTCAGTCCTCTCGGACCCTGGTGCAAAATGCAATAAAAATTGACATCATATTGCACATTGATAGTTTAAGCACCCTTACATTAGTTGCCTATTTGTTTTGGCTTTGGGATCTTACTTATTACTTTTAAGGTATTAATGTATTGGGTCCACTGCTTCGTTATTATTATTTTTTGTATATACTATCATGCATGTTATTATGTATGTATCATTCAGGTTTGCTGTTTCCATTCCTCTTTAATGAGAAGCACTTTGTAATGTTGGTTTTGATGGTCTTAATTATTATCATAATTCAAAATGTCAAACCCCCACGCATCAGAGACAATACTTGAAATGCACGAACGTATCAGTTATTTGTACTGATTTATATGTGAGGCACTCACGTTAGAGGTATCGGTTCAGTTCAGACATTCAGCAGACCGTTAACATAGAGGAACCTTCAAACATGATTGTTCCGCAAAGTAGAAGCTTAAAAAAATCTGCACTTTATTTGTAAATCTATTGCGCTCAGATGTTCGAACGTGCTCTTTCTGTGTCTCTTAAAACACTGTCAAATGTTGACAATGTTTTTGAGATATTGCCAGCTTTCTGACTCCACTTCGGGTGCTGATCCTGGAGTGGAAAAAGTGGCCAGTGCTGGCCGCAGGCAGTAAGCTGATACTGGAACATTATCCGCAGCTTTGTGCTCCTAGGATGAACAGTTCAGACCTGCAGCCACTTCAGGATCATGGATTAGTAACGTTACCTGTATTAAACCTTCAACAGTTAAACACACAAGAACTGCATTAGCTGTTGTTGTAACAGCTAATGCAGTAACAGCTAATAATGACTGAAACATCCCTAAAAAGTATTATTACACAACAGATTAAGGTATTTATTTGGCTTTGTGATATAGTCGGGAAAGCAGAAACAACCACTGATGTCCTGCCATTTTCTCCAGCCAGCTTAACGTTAACGTTACATTACCACCAGCTAGCTAGTGTAGCCCGGTATCTAATGCTAGCTATCCGTCAAAAGCAAACGTTGACGTGCTATTTAAACGTGGCTAACAGCTAACGTTAGCTAAGAATACAAAGTGCCAGCTTTTTATTTACCAACACTCATTCACTTTGCCTTCTCGTCACCTCTTGTCTATTTCTTGTGCCGCAGCTTGTCTCTCCATCCTCTGTCACCATTCTCCCTAAGTATTAACGGGGATATGGAAGAAGTAAAGACCTCTCACTATGTTCCGTTTCAAGGCGCTGTAATTACTTAGCCTGGATGCCGGCCGAACTTAGCCCCGCCCACCATAGATATATATAAAGGCTATGCCGCCCACAACATTTGAGGTCGCGAAGTTCGGGTTATACCCAGCTTTTGAATAAAAATAAATAAAAATAAGAACCTCTTGGAGAGCATTCGCGATGTGAAATCATGTGTGAGATGGCTGATGTCCGTAAACAGACTTCCTGTTAGAGCTGTTGTTTTTTGGAGTTATTATGTAACAACAAAAATGCCCAATGATTCACTGCAACGATGATGAGACTCAACAGCATCTTTTAATGGACTGCTGCAGAGCAAAAGAAATCTGGGACAAGTTAAAAGTGTATGGTGTAAATTTTCATATTTCATATAAGTCTGTCTATTGTGTACTGATGATGTACTATCAGACAAGCACAAGGAATTAATGCAAATAATTATATGTAGGCCTATTGTTTGTTTTAAATTATGGAAGACGAGATGCTGTATGATTTTACAACAGACTGTTGTAAACAGTGACGAGTGTGCAAACAGGCACTCACTGAACTCAGGAGAAGAATTAAGACCATAAACGGATCCTTCCTTGGATCATACTGAACTTGTGATCTACAGCACCTTATGAAGGACTCTATGCACTGGATGCACTTTATTAGCTCATTTTGCACATTAGCACTGGTTTGTCCATTAGCCTAGTTAAGTTTGTTATTGTTTTATTCATTATTTGTGTTTGCTTGTTTTCCCTGGTATGATATGTAGCCTACTGTGTGTCTAGTTATAACTTGTATTTTGTAAAACTTTAATAAAGCCTTGTTTAAAAAAAATGGATTCTAGTCATATTCTGACTAGAATCTGAGTATGACGACGTCAGGCTAGTAATTACTCATAACGTAGGGGAGTTGGGAAAATATCAAGGGTCATTTTTTTCAGAACCAGAAAGCGACTCTTCTTTAAAATAGACGATCTTCGAATTAAAAACAATATCACCACCTATTGGAGAGACCTGATCCTACACCTGCTTATTCAGCTTCTTCACTTGTTTTATGCAGTGGTGGAAAGTAAGTAACTACGTACATTTACTCAAGTACTGTACTTAAGTACAATTTGGAGTTACTTTACTTTAGTATTTAGGATTTTATGTTACTTAACAGATATGAGTACTTCTTCCACTGCTTTTATGGTTATGATTTTTCATAGTTATAAGTACTAGTGGCAGTAGTACACTACATTTGGTCCAATACAGAAATGTAATGGGACATTTAGGAATAGACATAAAGCGTGTTCCAGTCGCTGTGCTGCTATTAATTCCAGTGACTCTATAGTTCATTTTAGGGTAAGAAAGTAGATAAGGTGGCCAGGATAGCTCAGTTGGTAGTGTGGATGCACATTTGCAGATGTTCCTCGACGCAAAAGTCCTACCTGGGACGATTTCCTGCATGTCTTCCCCCTGCTCTCTCTCTCTCTCTCCCCTATCGTTAAAGGTGGAAAAATGCCCAAAAAATATCTTTAAAGTAAGTAATCAATGTGGCTGCCTGCTGTCTGTAACGGTAGTGGAATATCATGGACTCCTCCCCAATCTGACATGTATCCTGTTTGAGAAAACCTTTTCAGACAGGTAGAGAAGTTGATGTTGTTTACAGTATTAAGCATGCAAGTACACAAGGATGAACATGGATCTGAAATTAGGTTCTAAATTTAAAGAGTTTGTGCTGGATCCACACTTTCCATTGTTAAGTGTTTATTACTAGGTTATACTAGTCTACATGTATCACAAAAGCTCTTTATTGTTACAAAATAGAAAGAAATGTTTATTTTGTTTACGAAGAAGTGCAATAACCATGACTCATGAGCGGTAACAGGAACTAAAAGGTCAGGCTTGAACTGGTCAGAGATCTCAAATGCACCGAATCCACAAAACTGGACTGAAAAAGGTTGAGGTCTGCAACGGAAGACATTTTCTTAGGCGTCTGTGATTGTTTGTCTTTGTCCTCCAGACCTCTGGATACATTTTTCACTTGCCCAGAGACTCAAATGATACATAAAAAATGAATGAATGACGTGAAACAAATGTCAATTCAGTCTGATGATCAGGCAAAGGACTACAAAACAGTGTGGGGTTTCCTTGCTTCATGGTTCTTCTCATGGACCCCCAGTTTTGAAGCTGAGTGAAATTGTTTACCACAAACCAAACAGCAAAATGACTTCTTCCCTTTTTGCTCCTTCATACCACACGTTTGGAGATGGTAACTATAGGCAACCATTTTGCCGCACGTTTTGCAAAAATATGGCTTTTCCCCTGTGTGCAACCTCAAGTGAACATTGAGATTTGACCTTTGAGCAAATGACTTCCTACAGAAAGAGCACTTGTGTGGTTTTTCACCTCTGTGAATTCTTGAATGTGCAACCAGATGGCCCCTACACGCAAACTCCTTGTCACATTCAGAGCATTTAAAGGCCTTCACAGTCATATGAATCTTATAAACGTGTCTTATCAGATCAGAGTCCCTGTTAAACTGCTTGCCACAGAAACGGCAAGCCTTTTCGTCCCTCTGGCCGTGTTCCTGCTCTGTTAAAGCAGCGTCACTGGGACCCCCATTCCATCGATCATCATTCAGGTATAGAGGTATAGTGCCGAAAGTTGGGAAGAGCTGGCAGTCTGACTGAGCAGTTTTATCTGATTCGGTTAGTCTGACATTTACATCCTGGGACGAGTCACCCTTCAGGTCTGGAATGATACACCGATGCACCTGCTGACTATGACGAGGCGACGCCGTATCATCTGGTTCATTCCATTGGTCATCTATGTTTGCGTTTACGCTCACAGTTTCAGCCGTGAAAGACGGGAACAGCTCACAGTTAGCGGTTGGTTCTGATTTAGGATGTCTGACTTCAGCATCGTTGGAAGTACCCGCCTCCACGTGTGGACCGAGACGCCAATCCACCTGCTCCTGTTTGACCTGCTGAGAGTCACGGGTCTCATTTTCCTCCACATTGGGAAGCTGGTCTGGCAAAATCTCCTCAGAGACTGACAGGATGTCTAAAAGACAGAGAAAGGACATATGTTATAACTAATTAAATAACCAGGTAATGTTTATCACAAATATATTTATACAAGTGCAAGTAGGATGTGTGCTCAAACGACCAAAGGTGGAGCATCAACCTTGTTTTTATTTTTCAACCATTAAAGTTTAATTTGTGTTCATGAAGTTGCTTCCCTCCAGCTGTTGAGCTCCAATCTTAGTCACATGAAGTAGTGAAGTACAACATGGGCCGATTCATCAAAACATAACCTTGTTTGTACCTTCTATTTGTTATTGTTGGTAGGTTCATTTCGTTTCTTCCTAAAATGCACAATACATCTTATATGTGCAACCCAGGCAAATCTGTTAGTGGTGAGTTTTGTTTTAGGGTGTGTGTGTGTCTGTGTGTGTGTGTGTGTGTGTGTGTGGGGGTTGTTGTATTTGTTTCTGTATGGATGCTGTATTTCAAAAAATAATATCAATATAGCCACTCTGTTGCCAAGCAACGCTTTTCAGCTAGCTATATGTCAACCGGCTAGCTAGAGTCTAACTTTACATTAGACACAAACCTGCTCTGACTAACGTTACTTCAGACTGTAAAACGGTCAGCTGCTGGATCTGCTGTTTCAGATGGATCATTTTTCTCTTGGAGCGGACAGCTTCGTCCCGATACTCCGCTATCGTCTTCTCAACCAGTCCAAAGATGTCCTCGGTAGCCGCTGCCAGTCGCTCGTTGACCAGCAGTCTGAGCAGCTGCGTCCCCGACATGATGGAGCACCGGGCGGCTTAACGTTACCGGTAAATGTAGCCAGAGGGTGGCACACTGACTTTCAATAAAGAAATCAACTCCTCAGGAACTGAAAGCCACATTCACCAACAATGGGATGGATGGATGGGACCATAGACTATTATGTCTATGGATGGGACCACTTGATTTAGTTCTTCCGGTTTAATGTCATGACGCACAGGGTGCATTCTTAACAGCGCCTTAAATGCACACTTCATGGCTCTAGCTATGTCTACTAAATGACTTGATCTATGTTACCTTTATTTTTCTGAAGACAAAGTATTAAACAAAAAAAAGTTGTACTTTTTATGTTCCTTTAGATTAAAACAATAAAAAAAAAAGTCAGCTTGAATGAGCAACATGGGAAGCTTCTTGGTTTTTTAAGGTAGCCTATTGAGATGTGCAATCCGCATTTCAAAATAGCATGAAACGGTGCATCGTTTCGGTACTCGGTTGTCCGTTAACTGTGTAGTCCTCCGGGACAAAATGCTCTGAGCATACAATACATTTTCTTCAGCTCGTCCAGGGCCAGAGATATGGTCCGAGCAGTGTTTAGATCTACGTTCAGGGCAAACAGCCATAGCTTCAGCCGCTCAGGTTGGTTCCCTTCATGGCGTATGCGCACAGCAAAAGTAGTCCCAAACTACCGGAGAAATGTTGTGAAAAGGTGTTAACGTTAAGCTAACAGATATTTTAGTAAGGAGAATACGAACGAAGATACTGTATAGGCTATTTTAAAGAACTGCAGGTAAAAGTAGGCCACTCATAGCTCATAATGGAGAATGACCAATATCAGAAAATTATATAATTGGATTATAATTGTTGATGTATTAAGTGTACCTCACTTGGTTGGTATAGGTGGAGCTCATTTTAATTACTTTATATACAGCTGGGTGGGTGGGTAGTTTTATCTATAATACAGCTTGTAGTTGATTTATGTGTTGTAGCATTCAGCAGTCAATCTGAATCTGCAAGTTATCAAATACATGTTGTACAGTGCAATATACATAGTTACTTTTCACCACTGGTAAAAAAAATAAATGAACAACTACATGAAATACACAAAAATTAACAAAATAAGTATATATTAATTTAAAAATACAAAAGAATTACTATAGTATGACAGCATAGCTAACCTATTGTTCATTTTGTGATAAAAGCACCAAAATTGGTACCTGTATAGCTCAATATATTTACAAGAAATCTGGATATTGGGCCATTGCAGTTTAGCATTCTGATGACCGCCGGCGGTTATTGGCATTGAACACTTTGGCCACCCCCAAGTTGCTGCTGTTTCCATGTTTTCAGGAAATTCACAAATATTATTTACATACAAGTGAAGTGAAAAATATGTTTTATTACAATGTAAGTGATTAATAAACGAAAGAAAATGCAACAAAATATAGTGAAATATCGATTTAACGTAGCAGCAGCGATAACATAGGCCAAGTAACCCTAACCCTGATTTTTAGCGAATGTACTAAAGCCATTAACTCTGCTCCTTTAAGGGGCAACCTCTAGCTAACCCAGTACAATTTCCTTTACAAAAAAAAAACATACAGTCTGCACTAAAGAGACCTTAGAGTCAGCTGGCACACTTCTACTATGTGACTTTTAATTTACACACTTTTAAAAAAAGACAACTTGTTTTGTATTGAACTCTCATCAAATTGCCGTTTGCCAAACAATTTCCTCATTTTCCAATATGTGCCTGCACAGTAGACTTACTAGTAACTCTTTAGCTGTTTACTGCGTTAGCTCTATGATATTTCACACAATGTCTCGCTGCTGTGCTGCTGCCAAAACGTTTTCCGCAGACCCTGCAACCATAGGGTTTTTCGCCAGTGTGGATCCTCTGATGAACACACAGGTAGGTTCTCTGGGCGAAAGATTTGCCACAGAACGGACACTTGTAAGGTTTCTCTCCCGTGTGGGTCCGCAGGTGCACCACAAGGTAGTCTTTACGCAGGAACGCCTTTCCGCATTCGTTGCACTTAAAAGGCTTCTCTCCGGGGTGGCTCTCACCCACGTGTCTTATGAGGTCAACATCCTTTAGAAAGCAAGCACAACAAATGTGACAGAACTTGACTTCAGCGTGAGATTGTAAGTGATCTGATAAAATTTCTTTGGTCTCAAATATGTCTCCACAGAAGTTGCAGACACTATCACTGGGCACTTCCTGTGAGCCAAGGTACTCTGGAGAAACAGAGGCAGCCTGACAGGAGGCTTCATGACTGTTGTGAGCTGGAGTCATGTCTAGCTTCCACTCTTCTTCTTCTTCTTCTTCGTCTTCTTCTTCTTCTTCATTTACATGTGCAGCAGCAGAGTAGTTTGATGAAGAGTCCTGGCAGTTAGCTGTCATGTCTAGCTTCCACTCTTCTTCTTTATCTAAATGTGCAGCAGAGTATTCTGATGCAGAGTCCTGGCAGTTTGCAGTCATGTCTAGCTTCCACTCTTCCTCTTCTTTATTTACACGTGCGGCAACAGAGTATTGTGATGAAGAGTCCTGGCAGTTGGCAGTTCCTTCTGTATTACTATAAAGTTGTTGCACACAGTGGGAGGGAGCGGCCTCCAGCGTCGCTGTGAGCTCCATTTTTTCCTCTTTGATCTGCTGGAAAAATAGATCTTGGCTCTGCTGCGGCTCCGTGTTGGGATTCCACTCCTGCTGAGGGGGAAACATCTCTTCTGACACTTTGGGTCCATCTGTTGAACATGAAACAACATTTTACTCAGATCTTGTAAATTAGTTAAGCACTGGAATAAAAATATGCAGAGTTTCAGCTCTCATTCTCAATTCCTGTCAGTCATTTTTCATTTTCTGACTGTCGGTTCTGATTGGGAACATCACTGACATAATCACATATGGTTTGTCTCATTTTTATCCCTTAATGATGTTGTATTTTTCTCAGGTGTTTTCCTTTTGATATGGTGTTGAAACCTGTGATTCTTGTATAGATATTTTTGTGTTTCTTATTATTTTATGCCTCATAAAGGCCAGTGACCTAAATGTTCTATCTCTAATTTGGTGCTGACAGGTGCAGGAATTCATCTTTTTCTTTTGCATGATTTAAATCCTGTGTGTGTGTGTGTGTGTGTGTGTGTGTGTGTGTGTGTGTGTGTGTGTGTGTGTGTGTGTGTGTGTGTGTGTGTGTGTGTGTGGTGTGTGTGTGTCATGCTGCAGACTGGACGGGGCAGAGTCACGTGACTATACGCGGTGGTAGCAGTATGTTTTTAAGGAGATAGTATTAACAGGATTTAAAAAAATAAATTACTAAATTACATCGGAAAGTTACATATGTTAGAGGTTCAGAATTTCGGTTTCGATTAGGCCTACTTTTTGATTAATAGTCGAGCACTACTATATACCATATACCATATCACAGCTGTAAACATAAACATTCTTAATGGCCCCAAGTGGATTTCCTGTTGCAGTGAACTGACAGGAAGTAAACAAGGGGCCGGGGCTGTAACCATGGGATTCCATTGGAAAGGTCCAGAGCCGTTAAGAGAGAGAGACTGAACGGCTCTGAAAAGGTCTAACGTTATACAGAGACAGAAACCTTCAGACCTGCAGCAGCGATGCTTTCGGATCTCCTCTCGTCCAGCTGTCTGCGCAGCTGCAGGATCTCTCTCTTTGACCGAAAAACCTCTTCCCGGTAGTCAGCGATCGTTTTCTCCACCAAACCCAAAATCTCCTGTGCTGCCACCGCGAGCCGCTCAGTGACAAAGCCCCGCAGCGACTCTGACATGACGGAGGGTATTAGAGGGACACAGTCAGGTGTTGAAGGCTCTGTGGCGATCATAAAAACCGCTGCCGGAGGTTGGCGGCGGCACATGTGAGATCCCACAAAGAAGAAATTCGGTGTTGCGTTTACGGCCCGTTGGAAGCGGTTGGAAGAAGTAAAGTTGTGGAAATGCTTCTTCTTCTTCTGAATTCCGGTAGACTAGGTGGCTTGCGGCCCACATTGCTCCCTCCCACAGGACAGTTGGTAACATTCGAAGGTATCGTCAATTTCAGAGGGGTAAAATATGGAGTTAGAATCATGCCAAAACCTCACACACACACACACACACACACACACACACACACACACACACACACACACACACACACACACACACACACACACACACAAAACGTGTTTTACTCACGCCCAACGATTCACAAACAAACTCAGTGTGGTTTGCAAATACGAAACATCATTCACAAACTAATGCATTTTGTTCTGCAAATAAGAAACCTACCTATCAAACAAATACAGTATGTTTTACGCATACAAAGAAACGTATTTCTTCAATGACAAAAAATATCCTGCAAGTACAAACTAAAATCTTTCAAGTACAAAAAAAAATCTTTCAAGTACAAAAAAAAATCCTTCAAGTACAAAAAAAAAATCCTTCAATTACAAAACAGATTCTACAAGTACGAAAAAAAAATCCTTCAAGTACGAAAAACTGTCACGTGACTTTTGGCACTAATTTTCCGCCTTGCTGATCCACACACAAATGCCCTCAGATCCACACACAAATGCAGGTAAATTTTCTAACAAATGTCCTGTAATTTATATACACGCAGATTTTTTAAAACGTTATTACGGTGCTTTGTTTTGTTTTTAACGTTTCTTTGTATGCGTAAAACATACTGTATTTGCTTGATAGGTAGGTTTCTTATTTGCAGAACAAAATGCATTAGTTTGTGAATGATGTTTCGTATTTGCAAACCACACTGAGTTTGTTTGTGAATCGTTGGGCGTGAGTAAAACACGTTTTGTGTGTGTGTGTGTGTGTGTGTGTGTGTGTGTGTGTGTGTGTGTGTGTGTGTGTGTGTGAGGTTTTGGCATGATTCTAACTCCATATAAATCACATGGCTTATCAATATCACTTCCCCATCAGTCAGGCACAATATCTGACCATAATTACATGTAGATATTATCATAGTATGCATTTCTTTATTTTAATAATATTATTTTGGTCTTATTACTGGTGAAATATTACAGTATGCTGTAAGACAGAACAGATATGATCAGAGTTGGGCGCATGCAAAGCCGATTTCCCACAATGCAATGCCGGCATTCATTTCAGAGAATCAGACAACGATCAGCGGGTCTTTAACGCCAGCATCGCTTCAATATACAGCTATATAATCAGTGGTTTTGTCACCAGCAACAACACGTTGCTCAGCTTTGTTCCAGTAAGTTATGCACCGTAATAACGTTTAAAAAAATCCGCGTGTATATATCTATGGTCCTGGTAGGCCTAAATAGATTTAACAGCGCCACCTGCTGTTGTGGAGTGCAAATTACAGGACATTTGTTAGAAAATGTACCTGCATTTGTGTGTGGATCTGAGGGCATTTGTGTGTGGATCAGCAAGGCGGAAAATTAGTGCCAACAGTCACGTGACAGTGTTTCGTACTTGTAGAATTTGTTTCGTACTTGTAGAATTTGTTTTGTACTTTAAGGATTTTTTTTGTACTTGAAGGATTTTTTTTGTACTTGAAAGATTTTTTTTTGTACTTGAAAGATTTTAGTTTGTACTTGCAGGATATTTTTTGTCATTGAAGAAATACGTTTCTTTGTATGCGTAAAACATCCTGTATTTGTTTGATAGGTAGGTTTCTTATTTGCAGAACAAAATGCATTAGTTTGTGAATGATGTTTTGTATTTGCAAACCATACCGAGTTTGTTTGTGAATCGTTGGGCGTGAGTAAAACACGTTTTGTGTGTGTGTGTGTGTGTGTGTGTGTGTGTGTGTGTGTGTGTGTGAGAGAGGTTTTGGCATGATTCTAACTCCACAGTACCTAAAACATAATACGTCTCCATAACAGCAGGCGGCGCTAATATGTCCTATTGTCCAGTATGCTATTGTCTCGCAAAAAATGAAAACCGGAAATGACGGAACATCTTTGTATAATGTCTATGGTTTTCATCAGAGAGTGTTGATAGTGGTCAGGAAGGATAGTTGTTGTCATTACTCGCTGAATGGAAGGAAATACGATGGCTAGTAATATGAAGATACTGGCGTTGGCAGCTCTCGGGCTTCTTCTTGTGGAAAAAGAAAGACGTCGCAGGCGAAAAATAAGGAGAAACCGCACTAAGCGGGCGAAGTCGTTGATCTCACAGCGACAGGCTCGGGGAGCTCTCCCGAATTTGTGTCGGGAACTGGAGATGGACGAGCCATATGATTTGAAAAATTTCGCTCGGCTCTTTCCTGCCCAGTTCCACATGTTGGAGGAACTGGTCACACCGAATATCCAGGGGTGCAGCACCAATTACCGTGATTGTGTACCTGTCGGTGAACGTCTGGCGGTCACGCTGCGCTTCCTCGCAACAGGTAAGCTATTGGTTTGTTTTTTTCTTTCAGTTTTTTCGGTTCCTTTCTCGGAGCCTATACAGGAGCTCTTCCGTATAATCAACAAAGTCACTTTTTCGTTTATAATTGCAGGGGAAAGCTTCAAGAGTCTTTCATTTCTGTTTCGAATGGGGGTCTCCACAATTCGGCAAATCGTCCCTGAAACCTGTCACGCCATCTACCAGGTCTTAAGAGAGAAATATCTGAAGGTATGTGTGATATACAGTATCTTGTGTCAACATCAGTCATCGAGCCGTAAAATACGTATACGTATCCTACTTTTGTTGCAAACATGCATGTTGTTGGTTTTTCTGACGCTGCTGTTTTTCTAACCAGATAAACGGATCAGACTTTGGTATTCACTTTTTGTTATTTTTCTTGTTTTCAGTGCCCAGACACAGCGCATGAGTGGCAGCAGGTATCCAGTGGATTCATGTCTCAGTGGAACTTCCCAAATTGCCTGGGTGCTCTGGATGGGAAACACGTAAACATTCGCCCCCCACCAGTGACTGGATCAATATACTACATGGCACTGGTCGACAGCTCGTACAGGTTTCTGTATGTGGATGTCGGTTGTAATGGAAGAATTTCTGATGGCGGAGGGTCTCGTGGATGCACGTTAGCAGATGCCCTGGTTAACAGAACCACCAACATCCCTGCCCCTGCACCGCTTCCAGGTTCTGACCAGCTGGCTCCATACTGCATTGTGGCAGATAAGGCGTTTCCGTTGACAGAATACCTGTTGAAGCCATATGTCAACCGCAGGCTCACTGTAGAGCAGCGCATCTTCAACTACAGGCTGTCGCGAGCTCGGACCGTTGTGGAAAATGCATTTGGGATCATGGCCAACCGCTTCCGTGTCTTACTAACCCCCATCAACATCCAAGACACTGTCACAGTGGAGTACATTGTCCTGGCTTGTTGTGCTCTGCATAACTTTCTACGGAGTGAGGCCAGCGATGTATACATGGCAGACATTGTGGACCAGGAAGGACCAGATGGAGACATTATCGAAGGAAGATGGAGGCAAGACCCTGTCCTACAACAAGCCCCCCTGCCAAAAAGCAACAATGCAACAGTAAGGGCCAAACAGATCAGGGATGAACGATGTCGTTATTTCATGTCTGATACTGGTGCAGTAGCTTTTCAATGGGGCAAGATATAGGACAGATTGTCCGTGTGTAAAGGAGGATATCTTGTGTTTCAGTTGTGATTATTGAGAAGGATCAATAAAAATCATATCAATCATAATGGCCTACTGTATCATTATCACCATAAAGTCGTGTTGGAAACATAATGCATAGTTTTTGGTCAGGGCATAATGGAATGTGCAAAGTTTAATTATAATGTATCTCATAATTATGCATTTATCAGTATCCGGATCAGTGGAATGGAACACTGACTGGCCTTATACAGCCTATTGCTGAATAAGTTGTAAATGGGGAAGGAGATCATGGAATGTGTTCACCAAGTTCCCCATAATGTAATATTAATGTGGTTTCTGTATGAAAGGTTACATGTGAATGGAAGACCAGACGACTATGCCCAGACCATCAGTGTTCACTGTGTGATCACTGTTTATCTGGTATGTTTACCATCGTCACTTCTGGTTTTCTCGCGCACCGATTCACTATTCAAGGGCTAGCACTCCACCAATCAGATTGGTCATTGAGTCCGACTGCCCACTGGCCGATTCAACAAGTCCAATCGGCCACGGAACACACCGCACAGACTCCAGTCACCGACCTCGCCGGACTGTCTGACGACGTACGACGGACGATAATCGGGTCTGTGTGTCAGCGCCTTTAAAAGCATCAATGCTGGTGTGTCCCTGCCCCCTATAGGTTAACCTTTGTTTTCAATTTTTGTTTTATATCAGAAAATATGGGACACAGAAATAAGCGCTGAAAATGTGTAGAATAAGAATTTAACAATTTAAATGTTGGAAAAAGCAAAAACAAACTGAAAAAAAGGTTTAATGTCGTTAAATAAAATAGGCCTATATTTTATTTAATACTGAAGTTTTGAGTGTGTTTTGAACTTTACATGTGTATAAATATAGTACTGTTTTTTTTGATTGCAGTGAAATCAGGAGTCATTCTCGTGAAGTTCATAATTTTTCAGTAGGCTAGTGTGGTGTACCTCAAATAAGACACCTGAATACATACTTAATCACAATCACTCATAATTTAAATTAGGAATATTCCTTGTAGTAAAATGCTTAAAGTTACTAACTAAATATGTAAATAACTGAAATATGATAGGAGCAGCCGCCCACTTTTTCTGAGCCAACGTCAGTGATTCTCTGCAATTAGGGATGCATTTATTAAGTTAATTCCCTGAGTAAAAAAGTACACACACCTCTTAGTTTAACAAAGATGTAGCTACTGGTTTGATTTGTTGTCTGGGTGAATATTCAGATGGAGACACCGAGCCCAAGAACATTTCCAAGATGAGAAGTTTATTGGTTTACAAAGTAGCTGTTTTTACAAAAGCATGAGGAGGAGAAAAAAAAAAAAAACATTTGGAGAGGTCTAACATAACGGTAGAATGTACTGTCTTCATCTAAACACTGGTCCAGTGCACAGTCTCAATGAGACACAAAATCAGGGTCATCTCAGGATATTTCAGGGAAGAGCTCCTGTTTTTTGTTTTTTGTTTTGTTTTTTAAATGGAGCAGCTCTCTGTGGCAATCTGCTAGAAAGTTGTTTGATCGTCTGAAAAAACAGCCGATCAAAACAGCCAACTTCCAGAAAATCAAAGTCACAACAGCCAACACCCTGGTGATCCTCCGGTTTGGTACATCCCGGAAAACACACGAGTCAAAATGATGGTTAACCTGGTTTTGCGATAAAAAGAAAAGAATCTTTGATCCCAATACTGGTTTCACACACTTCCTTGTGTTACACAGGGAAGTACAATATTTAAATATTTGACCTCAGTTACTATCATCATAAAAAAAAACAACTCAACTTTTCAAGATGCCTTCATATAAAGTACGTTACCAATACAGTAGGTATGACGTTACCACACAAAACTCTGCTGGTTACACTGTAATAAATAGAAATGATAACATGATTGTACAACCACACGATACATTAGCAACAGATCAGCCTACTTCTACTCAGGGGACACTTCATAAATGGACATCATGATTTAGTCGTTCTCACAACATGTCATGTAGGTTTTAGCACTTTTTAGAAAGTAATTGTGTTGTTCTACTAATTATTAAAAGTCGTGTGTGTGTGTGTGTGTGTGTGTTGTGTGTGTGTGTGTGTGGTGGTGGTGGGTAAGCTTGATTTAGATACATTAGTGTCAGGGGTGTTCAAAGATTTGGTAGGTACCGGGGCGGCCTCTTAGTCACCCAGTAAGAGCGTTCGCCCCATGTTGGCTGAGTCCTGCAGCTGTGCGGGTTCAAATCCGTCCTGCGGCCCTTTGCTGCGCGTCATCCCATCTCTCTCCCCCTTTCATGCCTATCCACTGTCTCTATGTAATACAAGGGAAAAGCCCCAAAAAATAATATTTAAAAAAAAGAAAGAAATTTGGTAGGTACTAAACTGGAGTTTTCATGAATACTAGGCTATAAAAAAGGTAAACAGGCCAAAGCAAAATCTGCCCACACCTGACACAGCAGATGAAAGAAAAGAAAAGAAAGAAAAAGCATGCTTGACTGGAATGAAAACTGGCATTATAATACCTCAATCGTTCATGTACAGGCCTACAAATGCCAGGTACTAGCTTACATGCACAACCAAAGGCTTTCAGCTTGTAACTCAGCTTGGTATTCCTCATGTAAAAACAAAGACTTTATAAATATGTACATCCAAAGTCCAAAAGCAGAGTAACATACAGACCTTCGGTCAAACAAACTTGGTTTACATCAGACGCCCTCCATTTTTAACATGAGGGTATGAAGGGTGGTCTATTTCATATATAAAAAAAAAACAACAGTATTTCCACTTAGGTAATTATCATCAGATTACAATCAGGAAGAGAATAACATTCACTTTTTCAGTTGCAATTTTAAAGGGTTGAAGCACAATTATAATCGCAGGAAAGGGGACTTTTATTTAACAACATATTTCAAGAAGAAACCCATATGTTGAGGTTTTCTAAGCACATGTACCGAAAAAAGTTTTTTACTGGAATACTAAGCAGTTGTGAGTCCCTTACGTGGACACCCAACGCACTTCTTTTTAGAGTGCAACAGTACCACATCAGTATGTAGTACCATGCCAGCTTATCATGTACCTGCAGAAAAACCTAATAGACAGCTGGAAAACCCACACCAATCTCTTAATGCAGAGTTTATCCGTGCTTTGTTGAGAAAAACACACTCCCAGCTCAGCTCCCTGCAAACTCACACATACATTGTGCACTCCCTGGTTTGAGCCCTTAAATTCAGGAAGTCTTAAATAGTTCATCTCTTTCCCCCATAACTCCTAGCTGAGGAGCTAAAACTTTACCTTAACACAAATCTTTTTTCCACATCCATACGGCTGAGTTATGGCCATTAACTTTACATTGTGTATATTATTAACATGATTACAGGAAACTGCAGCGTTACAAATGGATGGTCACCAGTTAATAGAAAGAACACAATAAACCGTATCCAAAAAACACACCAGTCAACACAATTACACATTTGTACACATTTGTTCTGTTGTAATACTGGAGTAACGATGCATTGCACTGGCACGCATCCTTTCAAACTGCACTTCTCACTGCCCTCTCATACCAAACTGCACTCATTTCCTGTTTGTGTCTGAAAACAAACATCGCTTGCCAAGCGAAAACGAGCGGCCCTGTCTGACCAACCACGAGAAAACAAGTTATGCTCCAGAGCAGCTTATTACTACATGAAAGGAGCTAATAAATACTCAGTGCATGTAAGAAAAGCTTCTTTGTATTTTTGACGAATGCTGCACACAGCTGCAGCGTACTGTGCACAGACAGTAACAAGATGTCAAACAAAGAGGATTCCTTAAAGTTTGCTCAGAAATCTAAAAAGGAAGCATAGTTAGTGTGGCCAAAGGTGGAGTGCCCTGCAGGGAAGTCAGCGCAACTGTTGTGCACAGATGTCATGGCTTACTCCAAATTCACAGCAGCAAAAGGTGATGGAAAAAAAAAAAAACTAGCTTTAGATCAAAACTGAAGTGTAGAAATGTCAAAATCGTAATGGTATGTGCATCCTTGAGAAACCGTGTACTACGCTTTGCTTCTTCACTGTGTCGAGCTGCTCAAAAAGTGGATATGAACCGTGGCATGGCTTTAAAAGCATACATTCAATTTAATATGAAGTATAACATCTGTCACAATCTAAGCTTTTCCAACCTGGTCCAAGCTCTAATGTTCTAATAAGTCAACCTTTAGGGGATTATGAAATGGTTTAAATAATGCCTTTATTTATAGTTAATAAATATACAACTAATGTTTAACAGAGCATATAATTATAAGTCATCAATAGGAACAAAGTTTGGGTTGACAGGTTAAAATATGCTTTTGGCTGATTCTCCTGCAGAATGACATTGACAAGACTTAATGCATTAATACAAAGTGAGAAAGTCAGGAACCTTTATGAACGATTCATCAAAATTTATAACTGCAGAACTGTTAATTAGATGGTTTACTAACTGGAATATTACCAAATACAACAGAAACCCAAAGAAGGAATTTTTCACAACCTGGCAACCCAAAAGCCGTTCTTATCAAATCGCTTATAACCGAACAAAAAAGCTATAGTTAATTAAATAAATTAATAAAGCCTTAAGCTACATCTTATAAATCCTTTATTAGAAAGTGGGACCCAGAAATCTACGCAGTGAAATTCTTACCTAATTCTACTGTATGTGTAAAACTTTACCGATCGTAGTGAATGCTGATAGTGTATGAGGTGTAAACAGAGCCCCGTTAGACTTATATACTTACTGTAATACTCTTAATACTGTGAGTTTTGCTTTGCAGATACGTTTGTATTATTACTGTGGAGTTATAACTTCCTTTCTGCCTCAGTGAAGTGGAGTGGAATGGTTTATAGAGACAAAACCATGTAGGACATTACGGTTTGTTAGACTTGTAAAAACCTGCTGGCTGCATTAGACAAGGCTGTTACTGCTTTAGAACGTCCATCTGTCTCAGTGTGGACAAAACAATGAAGTGGAATGATTCAGGAAACACGAGACATTACGGTAGGACTGAAAATGGACTACAACAGCACCAGCCATACCACCAAAAAACTGACAGTAAGTAATAAGTTTGTGCATCACCATATGTCTTCTATGCTACTATAGGAACATGAATACTATACATTCAAAATACCACCAGGATCTGATCCTGCTTCCAAAAAAACAGCTGTTACAGTAAATGTGACTGACGGTTTTAGTTTGAGTTTAGTTTTAACCAGGGATGCACCGAATCCAGGATTCGGCAGAATATTGGGCTTTTTGACGGGGTTTGGTTTCTGCTGAACCGAACCCTACGCTTGCACTACGCTTGCACTACGCTGGTCGACGTAATGATGCCGCTGTTGATTACGGGAAGGTGTTTACGTAGGTGGAGCGTTCAATGCAGTAGGCTGTGAGAAAGTGAAAATGGAACTCGTGAGCAGAAAAAGTGTTTGGCTGTACTTTCAGTCAAAAGAAGGCCATTCAAGTCCAGCTACATGTTCAATTTGCAATGCCGATTTGTCTCGTGGTGGCGAGGACCCTAAACAATACACAGCATTGCCGCTGTTAAAACATTTGCGTATGAAACATCCAAAAGAATACGAGTTGTGCATGAAGGAATCTACAGACAGCAGCCAAAATGCAGCAACTTCAGGTACGGCAAAGGAAGGACAGCCATTACTTCATTCATGAGTTTACTGTGTTAATGGACTGAAGATGGGAGTAGGATTCGGCAGAATCTTAACCAGTGGATTCAGAATTCAGCCAAACCCCAAAAATCTGGATTCGGTGCATCTCTTTTAACACCAGCACACTTTGACAGCACAGTTTATTCTAAATATGTACTGAGAGTGTTTTATGAGACTTAGTTGCATATTGGTTAAGTGTACCATTCAGATGAGGTTTGCATTGAACACGTGTGTTCTGTGAGTGTGACAGCAGAGAGCAGATTCCAAATTTCAAACCCATTTAAAATGTAATTTCTCCTCTCTCCTTGCCCACCAGAGTAAACAGCCATAACTGTACTTCCTGTTCAGCACACTGGACTTCCTATCTACACGAGAATGGCTGCAGTAATCGCTAAAAACTACCAACACACGCAGTGTACAGTACGGGACACTCCCTGCTACATCATGTTATGATATAATCCTCATTTTTGGGGGGGGATTTAGGTCGGTGAGACTGCAGTGTGTTACCGTGACAACTGGGATAAGCCCAAGGGGGTTGGGGGGGCGGGGGCAGAGAAGTGGCTACGGAGATGGAGATGCATCAGCACAGAGAAAACATGGTGTAATACTGCGCTCTATTGTTATCCGAAGATTGAGTTTTCAAAGATAACTGCAACAATAATTACAGTTGAGTAAAATCAATTCTAAAAAGCGCCAACAACCTGCAACATTATGCTTTACAACTGTTTTTATCCGATATGAAAATCATGTTTCAGCCCTTGTAGGAATAAGTCAAGGCTTAGATTGAATAGCCTAACACTGCTCAGGTCAGATACTGGAGATTTTACAGCATATTTGTCACACGGGTTGGGTTAAAATCCTGGTAATCTATAGCCTAGAAATCTAGACGCACCCTATCGGCAGCAAATGCAATTTTTAGCCAGGGGGGGTCTAGCAACTCTCCGTTGCGAGATGGAAAAGCCAAACTCTAGGCAGCTAGCAGCTGCTGGCGAACAGCAGTCTTTCAAATCGGATTTGACCGCGACTCTGGAGACTTGGAGTTAAGCTTTTCTTTGAGAAAAGAACAGCACTGAAGTCATTCTTAAAAAAGGAAGATGTGTTCGGAATTTTGCCGACCGGATACGTTTAATCTATCAACTAGCGTTGCTCTGGTTGGTTGTAGCGCTATCCTATTGCGTGCAGAGGGAATTTGAAAGACAACCGTTTATCCCGCCCCTCGGATTGAGCCCTGCCAATGGTGAGTTCCCAGACCCAACATCTTGATGTGGGTCTGGCTTTTCAGGCTAGGTAATCTATGACCAGGGTCTCTTTTTAGCTTGATCAACATGCATTTTCCAGTTTATCCAAAAGATTTTGGAATGTTTTCATAAGCCCACGAGTTGCAGAATCAAAACGTTTAAAATCATTCCCCAAATTTTCATCCATAAGCAACAGTTTTCTTGCACATTTGCTGCTCAGAACCGGTTTCTATAACAACCAAGTTATTTTTTTCCATCCTTGAAAGCACTTCACACCTGCCTCTACGTTAGCATCCCTAAAAAGACTCAACATAAAAAATAAAATAAAAAAAGTGCTATTAATAAACCACGAGTTCCCTGATGTGACAAAACTGGGGCTACAAAGAGAAAAAGACATTCACCCTCAAAGCATCATCAGACCCTGGTTCAACAGAAAGGAATGGAAAGAAGTGAATGAAAATGTAGCAGAAGAACTCTAACTTGTCACCGCCGGAGCTTTTTTCCCCCCAGTTGTTATGTTGCTGCAGTGTTGCATGATGGGTTATGGATGATGATGTAACAGGCGCACATCCGTGTGTGGTCATCTGTGGTAAAGTCCTTGCTTCACACACACACACACACACACACACACACACGACTTGCAGAGCAGGAGGAGTGGGATGTTAACCGAGCTTGGTGATGTGTAGATCTCCTTGTATTCGAACCGTGTCGATAGAGGACAACGATTTTACTTTGTGATAAAAGTCAAAGAGCTGGTGTCCGTCCACAAATATCCGGAACCTCTGGTGCTCGCAGTGGATCTCAATCTGCAGGGAGGGAAGAAAACAAAAAATAAAAAAGGGAGGGAAAGAGTTGAGATTAAGCAAAGTCATTTACAAATTATAATCAATCCATAAAGAAGCAATGACAATAGCACTGAAGCATCAAACTGCAATAAAGGCAGATGAATACGGAAGGAATAGTTTGACAACTTTGGGAAACAGGCTCATTTGCTTTCTTGTGGAGAGTGAGAGGAGTAATGTACCGTAAATATGAAGCTACCGCCAGGATATGTTAGCTTAGCACTAGAGCTGCAACGATTAGTCGATGAGGCGTTTTCAACAGCTCTCAAAAAGAGAGTTAGGCTATAACTTGTCATCAGGTTGGGTTTTTTCCATTTTCAATATAAAACCATTTAAAAAAAAGTGCAGCTTTCACTAAATACAGAAGCATTTACTGAACACATATGTTTATGGGTTTAATGTAAAGGGTGTTCACCAGCCATCTGGTAATCCTGCTTGTAGAGTCCAAAACGTTTAACAAGAGCAAATCACAACCTGGACTGAAGCTTAATATATAGTCTGTTTTTGGAATGCGTTTTAACTTGTACCAAACCATCAAAACGCTGTCTAACTAATAAGCTAAAAGGGAGTCCCTGCCACTTGTGCTTACAGACACCGGCTTTGCTTGCAGCTGAACACGGAACCTCAACAAACCTCCCTACGGTTTGGACCAAAGAAAACAAACTTTGCCAGAGTGATCGCACTCCCCGAGGCGGATTGTTCCGATGAACTAAGTAACAGAAACCAGTCGTCCTCCTCTGAAACCTCACAGCACATCATGTGTCTGTCCACGTGTCTCTGACATCTGTACGACAGCCTTAATCTCCAGCCTCCAGCTGTTGACAAGAGTCATGACTGTGCTGACCTGCTTGGTCACGCTCCGACCACAAACAAAAGATACGGTGTCAGAGAGCTGACTTTACATAACCAGACGCAGGGATCAACTCTAAAAATAAGCCAAAGATGGTCGTGGTTTTGTCTTTGAAAGAAATTTAGGACTGAACCTTCTTTCCTCCAGTAGAATTATCTTGTGAAAAGCTGGCAAGTTCACGCGTCATCATTTATTTTTAGGCGAGCACCATATGGGTTATTCCTGTGCATATTCAGAATTATTAGAGCGGACAAGTCCTCAGGTCTTATGGGAATTACTCATCATGCACATGTGCTGCTGTTGCTGCTCCACCCCCCCCCCCAACCTCATCCAACACACAAACAGCTGATGCTGCCCCCCCGCCCTTTTGCAGTAGAGACCACCACACCGGATACAGCTTGTATTTACAGTAGATAGATACTGTTTGTACGGAGCATGGAAAACATTTCCTGTTTGTCTCTTATTTCTTTAATGCAAGGCAACTGCCAGATGCAATTATCTCTCTTACAGTGGATTGCTTGTAATGCTCACGACAGGCTTTTAAAAGAAATATTCCAACCAAAAGCACATCAACAATGTGAACAACAACCAACAAGAAAGGGAAATACTAAATTGGTCTCACAAAAATCTGATGAAAAACAAAAGTTGGAATTGTATACGTTGGAGCATTCTTACTTGGAAAAAAAACTACATATTTTTCTGTCAACTACTCAACTAAATGTTTCACAGCACCAATTATTGCTACTTTCTTAAGCATCATAAGTTGGATTGTGTAACATCATCTGAAAACCAACAACCTGAGAATCTACTTCACATAGAGAGACTGGCGGCAGGTGACCGGAGGTTTCGAAAGCAAGCCAGGTTTCAACTTCTCTTTCAAGCTCTCTCTTTTGTTCTTCTTCACAAAACCACTACCGTCCCTTGCTATGATCGACTTTCGAGGAAAGACTTCCAAGAAGTGTGCATGCTATCCAAATTTGAATGATTATCACGATTCGACCTGCTTTGTTTACATTCTACATTCTTGCACTGACTCTTTACACTGTTTTGCACTCGTTTTGTCTTGGCACCTTATGTTGACTGCCTTGTTTGCACTGCTAAAATGTATCACAATTGGCCCCGAAACAGCTATGAAAACACTTTGGCCTTCTGACGTGGTTGGAAAACGCATTGTATGAGCATTCAAGCATACGCAAGCCTTGATTTACCATAACCCCCCCCCCCCAATGTAGCACAAGTAGACCTTACATTTCACAATAATTGTTTACGGTCAGATCTTTTATAGATCTCTGCATTTCTGACCGTACATGAAGGCAGCTTCATTTCATGGAGAAAGAAAAGAGGAGAGACTTTGCTGTAGCTTGTTGCAGGAAACAGTCAGCTGTTACACAAACTCCTGGGCAGCTCCTGTGTTTCGTTTTTTTTACCTTCATAGTGTTTTAAAACTTTGTTGAGACAGAGACAGAGACGTCTCCTGTTTATTGTACAGGACTTTCATACTGCCTCAAAATGGACTGTTAAGTCTGATCGCCACTTACATGATTGGCCACAGCAGTGTGACATCAGGTTTCGTTTCTCCAAAAGTTTAATCTGTCTTAACTTTTTGCCGCAGGCTGCTCTGTTTTTGTTTTTTTTCAGCTCCCCCTGATGCCCCCCCCACAGGCTAAAACACACTACCTCCATTCAAAATGAATGGGAAGACTTGCGTTTTCCCCAGACCGCCTGGCGACCAGCTGATCGGAAGTGAACACAGCCTGAAGCACTTTAGGGTGGGTTTCCCCATTTAAACTTATTTTATCCAATGTGAATCTGGTTAAGATAATATGGTTTCGCTGGGGGTTTATTGACATCTTGTCTGATTGGCTGTCCACTTCAGCTGCTTGCCTTTATGGACTCTTGTTGTAAGTCTGTGAAGCCAAATCAATTATAAAAAATAATGGTCTAAAAGGAAATAAGATGCAGCGTGTAAGAGAAAGAATTACCTTAACTGTAACCGTGATAATGAAGAACAAATGTGAATAAGATCAAAGGAGAAGGATGCTGGAGGCAAAGAGAGCATCGCACAATCTTCATAGAAAACACATGTACAACAAAAACCAACAACCTGAACTTACTTGCAAACAGGGAGCACCAGAAACATCTGGCATGTGAATTTAACATGAATACAAAAAAGGATCTTTACCCTAAAAGGCTGATCGGGGATGAAGGGAAAGTAGTCGGTGGACACTTCCTCCTGTGTCCACTTCCCAGAGATGCAGGCGCAGCGCAGAAACTGGCGGTCGGTGAAGCGTGCGGTGAGTTTCAGGGCCACGTCATGCAGAGTCTCCTCCTTTTCCGAGTCACGGCCGCAGGTTAAGCTCACGTCAAAGCTGAGGGAGGAATGGAAGCAGGGGAGTCAGACAGGCAGCATATGAATAATCTGGGATAAGTCAAATGCATAATTCTGTGGCTGCTGTGTGAGGGGAAAAAACTATTGTGTTTTAATTATGTATAATCCCTTTTGGTTTACCACCCCTTCCCTCCCCTGCAGCTGTGCCGTTTACGCACAACCTTCTTTGTGTGAGTGTGTAGACATGATTACAGTAACAAACTTGCTGAGATACAACAAAGGAAATCTGGTTTTGGAGCAACTCAGCCAAGACATTCACATGAACTTTGCCATAAAAACTGTGCCCACAGCAGCCTCTGAACATGATGAGGTCACGGGGAGGCTTCTTCCAAGTTTCCATGCAGGGTAAGGACACACCCAAACAAGTCTGCCTCACTTGGTCTTTCCCCCCCCCCCCATTTCCCCCTTGTTTTCTCCCTACTGGTTGGGGAACGCCCTGTCTCTGCATACTTAAGAAGCCACCATTCTCTCTGGCTGCCCACACACAGTGTGTCCTGGAGTGGCTGTGCAAGTACGACTGGCCTAACAACAAAAAGACTATCTCTCCAAAATCACTCTGGATGACGTGGGGAGATAAAGCTAGGCTCCAGCTAAGGTGTGCATGCATTGTTAAGGGTTATCTTACCTGTCTGGCTCCAATTCGACAATGCCCATCACTATAATCTTCTTCCCCGGCCGCATGCCGCCACGGATTCGCCCGCTGAATGGCACCGTCTATGCAAAGCAAATAGAGTTGTATTAAGCGCAGCCCGGAGCAAACATCAAACAATGACACACAAGGAATACACAGGAGACCGTTAATGCATCTTTCATACCAGCAGATGAGATAAATCCTCCTTGTCAGGTGAGATGAGGCCGGCGGGGTTCTCCAGCGAGTCGTTCAGATAGTCATTTTCCACGTTCTTCAACAACAGTGACAAATGACACAAGATGTAAAACGGCCATGTCTATTCGTCTTATCAGGTAGGATATAAACTGGCCCGGCTCAGGTTAAAAACACCCAGCATGAGGCTGCAGGCCTGTTTGATGCTAAATACACCCAGGGTAGCCTTGCATGCGGCTTTCCCACCCCCCCAACAATGACGAGTTGGCAGCAGCAGACCTGTCACGTTGGTATCGGGGATCCTGTCGTGCGCCATTTGAGATTTAAAAATTAGAATCACAAACTGCAAATTGAACGCTTCAAAATGTCACGCTGCGGTAGCCTAAACGAGCACCTATTGAGCGTCCAAGGTGAGCACACACCGCCAATAGGCTACATTTCACCGCGAACATATTGGATGTCCTCCCCGGCCACAGATGAAAGAGGACGTCGCCTCGCGCTGTGAATAAAGCTGCGCACGGCGCTCCGCATTTACAATAAGCCCCGGATAATCGGCATTACATCGCAGTAGCATACAGCGTTATGCACCGAAAATAAATACCCACACATCCCTCCCCGGTGCCCTTAAAGCCCCAAAATACTCACTATCCCGTCCTTTTCAGCTGCCTGCACCGCCATCTTGAGCAGAATAGCATAGGATGCTTATTACGGGAGCAGAGGCAGCCTGCCTGGGGGGTGTCAGCGTCGTGGCACTGACTCAGGAGGATATTCCTGTTCCTGGGTCTCACAGAGAGCACAGCCACCTAGCAGGACATCCCTCCGCTCCGCTGTCTCTCGGAAATGGGTGGATATCTGCTGACGTATGCTTTATCATAATTACGGACTAAAAGCTTAATCCCCGTCTGTTGGGAGAAGGCTAATCACACAGATTTTACTCAACCCTTCACCCAATTAGGCAATGCGCTCTTTAGACTCTATTAGTATTTTTTTTTTTTTTAAACAATAAGTTGTTAGTGTATGAGCGCCAGACAGCTGTCTACAGTGCCCTGTATTCATTAAAATGCAAGACGGTGGTGCTCGTGCTCTGGCCTAATTGGCCAAAGTGTTCACACTCAATACTTCTGATTGATTCAACCTCTCCTCTGAGGCTACATATAGCTTTAAATAGACCAGTATGTGCTCAGTTGTGAGCCTGGCACATTAATTGCTTTTCATTGAATGAAGCGGACATTTACATTGTCTCCAACCCCACCCTCTCTGTCCATTCCTGTGCATGCAAACATCTCGCACTCTCTCTGATTGTCTTTCTCTTGGGTCATTCTGCCTCTCTGTGGACATTTAAAGGCATTACAACCCGAAACAACATGTCAAAGTCCTTTTCTGTAGTTGATGCATCAGCCAATTAAAAGCAGTTTATAGCAGGGATTTCACCTAATACTTTAAATTGCATTACACAGTCCCATTAGAAAATTCTATCTTCATTTATCCCTCTAGACTCTTAATGTTTGACATCATTGTCATGTGAGGTTGTTTTTTTTTCTTTACCCAAAGTGCTTTGAAGCAGGAAAACGTGCATTTGTAGCATGTGTAGCCACAGTGGATAAAGCGCACCTCATGGCAACAGTAGTATCATGTTTTATACTCATACAGCTAAAAAATGAATGTTTAAATGTGCAAATTTTGGTGCACCCAGTCATTACATGTTTGTTTTTTTATTTCCCTGTGAGAGGATTAGTTTCCAAGATTTATGCTAAGCTGTTGCAAGTATCCATAGGAAAACTCCCAGTATAAAGAAATGTGAACGAGAGCTGAGTCCTGAGGGGAACACAATTAATTGGGAGGCAGTTTGGGACAACATTTTCCACTGTTCCAAGAACCCAAATCACCAGTAAATCCACTTCAACATATGCCATAGGACATATTTACATATTGGACTCCTCAGAAGAGATACGTCTCGAAAGCCATTCCCCCTCCCTATTGTACATTCTGTCAACATGAACAAACTGGAACTCTCCTGCATGTGGTCTAGAAGTGTGGACAGGTGCATGAGTTCTGGCATAAAACAACATCAATACTATCTGATGGGATAGGATAGCTAATCCCTACTGACCCGATTGTTTTGTTACTTAATGACGACTCTAAATTACACCTGCTTGAGAGACAGAGGAAGATTTGTGATTTTGAAGATACGTGGTTAGCGTATTTTCTAGACATAATTAAGCTTGAGGATTAACACAGCAAGGATTAAGAAAGCCAAATCATCAACTATCAACCTATGGAAAAGCACAGCAGCACAAATATCAGACCTAATGACCTCAACGTCAAGAACTAGAGGAGAGCAACTAGGCAAGGTGTGATTTCTGTTTGTTTCTTTCTTTTGTTCTCGTTCAATTTGTGTATCTGTTCTATGCACCATCTGACATTACCTGGCACATATTGTGGAATTTGTTCCGTAGGTCTGAATGATAAATGGTGCTAAAAAATAATTTAAAAAAATGATCTAAAAAACAAAAATAGCAAATTTGTGTTGTATAAGCGTTTCCTTAGTCTCATCATACCACAACATAGTTGAAAAAAAATTCCACCACAATTAAAGCAGGAAACACCACTGATGCCTGTTTGTCTTGATTATTTCCAAAAACACATAAAAAAACTTAGGCTATTTGTATTCCTACACTTCAGCATTTTAAAGCAGTGTTGTTGTTTTTAGATTTGACTATAAAAGTGTTTCATTTCACACCCCAGTCGCCCAAAGAGGGAGGATTGCGGGGTCCAATTTGTATTTTCTCTCTTGAGGTTTCTTTCATTTTTAAGACTTAAGACAGCCTCTTGTTTTTGTGCTTCCATCTTGTGGTTTCTTTCAGAACTACAGCACAATCTCAAACCATATTTTGAAAATGCTTTCCACTGAAATAGACATGAATCTTCATTGCAGAGTCTTGATGAAAAAAGAAATTTCAAACATGCTTGGGATGGAAGGCTGGGACATTTTTACTTCTTTCAAGAGGAACCAGCCTGATACATCTTCACACCTTGAGAAAGTAAAGGAGAAATGCAACCCAGCAAGACCTCTGGCAACAGACACATAATACTGAAGGTGAGATGGCAGCAGGTTGGCAGGTTACACTGCAAAAAAAGTCAATCAAATCAATTATTTGGTGTTATTTTAGCATAGGTGCATAATAGCAGATAATAATTTCCTTTGTATCCAGATTTCACTTCCTTGATTTCTTTTCTTTTCTTTTTCAAAAAAGTATAATAAAAAGTCAGAATGAAACGGACAAAGGCAGATTACTTCACAAAACATTAAAAAAAATTACACACAAAATTAATTATTTTAATTAAAGAAAAATAGGATGCTTAATCTCGTCACTGCATATTGCATTTAATGTCAATTTATATTTATTTTACAGTGGAGCATCATCAGCCCCAATAGCTACAGGTTAGTGCATGTGGTCAGTCAGCTGTGCATGCACTCTGTGGCGCATACAGTAAATGTAAAATAAATAAAAAAAAATAACAGATCAGAAAATACTTCCAAATCCAGTATTTCTCTTGAGAGTCAGTGTTTAAAACAGAGAGAACAGATTATACGACTTCGGTATAAAAAAGTCCCACAGCGCATCCATCCCTCTCTCTCCCTCCTTCTCTCGCTGGCTCTCCTCGCAGAGACCCAGCCTCCAGTCCGGTCGGCCATCCTCCCTGCTGCCATGGCCGCGCAGGCTGCCGGTCGTGATGCTGCGACGGCCGGACCTGCAGTCTGCACCGAGATGGAAGAACGGGTAAGATGCGTTTTGGTAATACGGGATGCTCTCTTTGCGAAAACGTTCAGGACTGAGACCGTCCCTTGACATCGGGCCTTTCCAGGCAGTCCCTGACACGCTGCTGCAGCAAGATGGAGAGGATGCATACCGCCGCAGTAGCCGCAACGATGTCTGTTCATTGGTTTTGGCACAATATCCAGCAAGATTATTAGTGTAGAGGAAGGGAGAATGAGCTTTATCGTGTAAGCAATAGAGAGAGAGGGAGAGCCGTCGTCGCACTGCTGCTGCAGCGCATGTGTGACGCGCTGATGTCAAATGGAGAAGTGAAAGTGCAGCAGCTGGTCGGTCGGTTGGTCGGTCGGTGCATGTAGGCTTCCGAGGTGCAGCTTATAATTAGCCGGACAGTGGCCATGCTTTAACAGTTTGGGTCTCACTCGCCTTGTTTGCTGCTGAATCCGGAGAGGTTTGTGCGCGCTTGTCAAGCCGGGTTTCTTCCACTTGGCGGCGACGCAAGCTGACAACAACTTGGCAGGCAAGGTAGGATTTTTTTCCTGATCAACAGAGCAGAACTGAGCATGGATGAAAAAAGAGGCTTTGTTGTGCTGAGGCCATTATCAGAGGAAATTGTCCATCAAGAGAGAGGCCTAGTGTGTGTGTGCGTGTGTGTGTGTGTGTGTGTGTGTGTGTGTGCGCGTGTGTGTGTGTGTGCGCGCGCGCGTGTGGTGCGCGTGCGTATGTGTTTGTGTGTTCTGTTATTATGGGCCTGTTCATCAATAGGAAGAGTGGGACTGCACTCTTTATGGTATTGATTTCATCACAATTTTGGATTAGATTATCAAGCACTTAAAATGTCAAAATCACCAGTTGTTTATCTGCCTTACTTTAGAATTGCAGCCAATAAATCCCAAAGTATTCATTCTATCAAAGGAAATTGTGAAGATCATGTGCATCTGACAACTTGTGAAGCCATAACCATCAAATATTTTATGTTTTTGTGAAAAATGGCTTTGTGGTAATGGTAAAGCCACCTGTAACAGACTGTGGAGTGTGTGTTTGTGCGTGTGTGTGCGCGTGTGTGTGTGCATGCATGTGTGTGTGCGTGTGTGTGCATGCATATGTGTGTGTGTGTGTGTGTGTCTCTGTGGGTGTATTTCACCTCCTGGACTGAGAGAACTGAACCTGTTGTTCCGGTTTTGCATTTACTGGGCTGTAATGTTTTTGTTTAGTCGTCTTCAGGCTGTGGACTCACTCATCAGCTGTTCTTCATCCTTTCCACTTCTTCCCATTTTTGCCAGCATTTTCTCTCAGGGTGAGTGTTTGCTTAGAGTGCTGCTTTATCTTCCATCAAGTTTACATTTACTGTCAGTATAGTTGACTTTATCTTACTTCAAGCTTTATCTCAGATAGTGGATCTTAACTGGGTTTGAAATCAGATTGTGATCTAAAAATTATCACAACCTCCAGCAGCCACATGCTAATTCATAATTTCTTACCGAACAAGCATGCAATCTGACTTTGTGTATATTTTGCAGATGTCGGCTATAGTGCCAAAGGTGAGGCCAACCAAATGCGTCAGTTATGCAATGCAAGTCCCCTAATCTCCTCACTGGAAAATGAGAGATGCTGGATTAAAGGAGGGAGTTAGTTGGAGGCCGGGGGAAACCCGTGAAAGAAGGCTGTTATTAGAGATTACTGGCCAAAGGATTGTTTTACGACCCAAATACTTTGTCTGCTGAAGCTTGACAAGATGCAAAGAGACCGCTAGGAATATCAGAGTAATGGCGAATTGTTTCAGTATGTTGTTGTGCCAGAAGTGAGATTCATCTTGAACTTTTGGGTTAAAGGGGAAATTAGTTTCTCTTCCCTACTTAAAAAAAAGATGAATCTGGTTGCCTTCCTCAGTGATTTGGTGACTGGCTTACTTGGAAAGATTGGTTTCCATTTTCTTTCAGCTACTTGGCAGTAATGGCTTTTTAAACCACCACGACTCAGACTGAGGGAGCTACAAACTTCTGCACAGGAGTAAAACGTAGTCAGGAGGCAAATGTTGTTGAATTGTAGTTCAATTTATTGTTTCTCAGAAAGATTTTCATCAGAATTTGCAGTGCCAAGTAAGTTTCCCCACTCTTCTTGAAGTGTTTGCTGATGTGTTCTCACCATCTATCTGACGAAGTATACTGCTTAAAGGTTTTTGGGGATGTTCACAGCAACCTCTTGTTATAGTTGTTTACGTTATTGGCTGAGAGATTGTTTAATCGAGGATTTGTACATTTTCAAAGTTAATTTCAAATGTATGGCAGCCCATTCCTATGTGGGATTACAAAAAAATGAGGAGGGAATTTCCCTTTCCTCCTAATTCAAGCGTGTGTGTGTGTGTGTGTGTGTGTGTGTGTGTGTGTGTGTGTGTGTGTGTGTGTGTGTGTGTGTGTGTGTGTGTGTGAAAGATATAATATCTGGGAAAAGCAGATGCAAAAAGGTGGCATTAGTGAAAAAAAAACAGGGAGAGAGATAACTTCATTCCCTTCTGATAATTGATATTTCAGTCATGGTAATGGTGTATTACAATGAAACAACTAAAGAGAGTAAAACAAACATGCAGAAAATTAAAAGATGGCAGTAAAGTGAATGTTATGGAAATCTTCTGCCCTCAAAAACGTACTGATGTCAGTTCTTCTGAGCGATGCCTCCTGGGCATCTCAGAAAACTCCCTTTTGATCAAACGAGGAATCCAAGGTTTCCCAGAGCCTGGAATTTGCCAGGCTAGTCTCGTCGTACAAAGGTCAACGCATCAGAAGAGCAGCTTTCAGGTTTAGCATCCTCGCTGGGGCCTCCAAAATGTTATGGAAATATTTTGCCCTCTCCAGTGATGTACTTTAGGACTCTATATACAAACACGTATAATGTAGTAATGATATATATATACATATGATAATTAATTACAGGGAAGTTACAGAGAAAAAGTATCAAGTTCAAACCAATTCAGTTTTCCTCGGCAGCTTCCGAAGAACACACAGAAACACAGTGCGAATATATATGTGACAAAAAGAAAAAGTCTATGCTTATTGGAAAGCAGCCAAATGAATATTTTTACAAACCGATGAAAAGGTTTTTCAACAATTGCCAGTAACCAATGACAAGCTCTTCAATGTATTTAGCTTTTTCCTTTAAAGGAATACGCCGCCGTTTGTTGAAATAGGGTTATTCATCATCTCCTCTATATTTATATAGGAGGGCAAACGCATTTTTGTCTCAGTGCTAGCTTAGCTTAGCGTAACGAATGGAATCCTTTGTTGCTGTTAGCATGTCGTGAGTAAAAGTGACCCAACAACAACAAAAAGAATTAAGTAAACTAATTACTTCTTGTGGCCTGCGTATTCACAACGAGTAAAAATAGCAATGCAGATTAAGACTAGACAATTTCCTAGGCAGATATTGATTTTGTTGTTTTTGTTGTGGTGGGAAAAAAACGGTAGCAATGTGGCTTGCAGCGATCCGGCGTCCAAAGTCACTGTTTCTGGGTTACTGGACCACCAAATGCCACTGCCCTGACTGAGTCATGACTCAGTCATGACACATCAACCCTAACCCTAACTCTAACCCTAACCATAACCACAACTTGTCATGGCAAAAACCGAATGACACTTACTAAAAGAAGCGTTATGTCATAAATGTTTATGACACGTTCATGACAGTGTCATGTCACTCTTATGTAGATACCTTCAAGTAAATTATTTAGAAAGAAACAACCAAACATCTCACAGATTGATCTTTTTTTCCCAAAAATTCCATGGAGGATTTTTAATTAAATCAGTGATGTTTTTTTTTCAAACTGACAATATTATTTAACTGATATGTCCTCATATAAAAGGACTAAAAAAGTTACATTAATTCCTGCAAACAATATTTCATGTTCGGTGGCAGAAAACATACTTTCTTTTGCTCTAAACTGCATTCCAGACCTGCAAAAGATGCATCTTAAACAGCCCAGATTCAGGTCTGAAAAGCAGCTCAATTAAGTGTGACACTTTGAGTGAGGACAAAGTGCACCATCTCATGAGTTATTATTGTAGTCCTGTGCTGTGATATGATAGAGAGGGAATTCTCTCATCAGCCTTGTGCGCTCTTTAGTCCTTTTGCTCAGTTTTATTTGGTCAAAATCTGACACACAGTCATGAAGATTGCTATTGCTGTTTAAAAAAGTGTTGTCCTCTTATCCAACAGAAGGAGGGAAATATGAAGGCTGATTTGGAGGCTTCTCTGCCTGCTGGCCAGGAGGATATTGCAATCCAGTGCCGAGATGTGTGCCGGTCGTACGGCAAGCTGAAAGTTCTCAGCAACCTCAACCTGACTGTACCACAGGGACACATGTGAGTGGACATTCTGACTCAAACCTGTCAACATGGTTGTGATTTCAGACTGTTTTCATTGATTGACTATGTTTTAGAAAAGATTAAGAGCAGCTCGACTCTGGATATGTGAACAAGGTTTGGGAGACTTTGATGATTTACACAGAAGCATTTAATGGAATCTTGACTCAGGAGAATTAGGATTAAGCAGTACAGTTTAACCACAATGTAGTGTTGTTTAGTGCTATCCCAAATACTGTGTATTTTGGGCTACTATAAGATCCGTAGTTGAGATACACCTAATGCAGGGGTCTTCAAAATGTTTTAAGCAAAGGACCCCTTAACTGAAAGAGAGACAGAGCAGGGACCCCCCTACTACATATGTTGTATAAAATACATTATGCAAAAAGTTGCATATTAAACTGGTCTACAGTAATGTGTAGGGCGGCCTAAAGCCTTTATATATTTTTTGCATACAATACTAAGCTATTAAAATGGCTAATAATTGTTGGCATGATTTTACAATTCATGTTTTAATGTTAAACATACATGTGGTACAGTGAATCCTTAGGATTTACTGTATCTGTGGATGGCTACCTTAGTGACTAATTTACCTGTAGGCCAGTAAGCAGTGGGTATTTATGTTTGGGATATATTATGTTAGATTCATGTTAAGACTTTTTACTTTTTGAAAAATTATTAAAAAATTAATCATTTGGAGGCCCCCCTGCATTCACTCTGAGGACTCCCTGTTGAAGATCCCTAACCTAATGGATTGTGGGTAACTTTAGCTTCCGTTGTTGGTGTTAGCCATGCTGCTGTAAAGACATGCTGTTGGGCTAATAAATGGTTAATATTCCGTCATAGTCCAGGTTATCATTGTTATATCTAGTAACATGAAACCGTGAAGAGTATAACACCAACTCTGGAGTTCCTGTCTTCCTGAAGGAGTATTTAAACTCATGCTGGACATACACAATTGGACATTACCAAATAAGGTCCTTCTTCACTCATCTATGCATGTGTGAAGATGCTATTGGATCATACACAACAAGTCTTCTTACCTACATAACAAGTCATGTCGTAGGTAGCCCAGTTCACATGCGGCACATTCATCTGTGACCATCAGGGTCAAAGAACATCTTATCCAGGGTTTCTATATTTGAGTCACTATTGCAGTTTCTGTGTGTATACATTTTAGATGTGTGTGCATGTTTAAGTATGTGTTTTGTGTTAACAGCACTGTCTTATCATACAGCTGTTATATCTCCTGTTATCTATGGAGACATAGAGTTGAACTACTACTCTGCCAGAGACAGGTCATAACCTAGTGCTGTTATGTTGGACACTGAACGCCATTATAGTTACACAAAAAGAAGCCATGTTCATTGTGTTCTTCCATTTTGTTGTTTTATGTATTTTTCCTATTCCTGTGGATAAGGGGACGGATTTCAACACAACATGTTGCCACGTCATAGTATACAAGTGATCATTTCTAGCTTTCAAAACTATAAAAAGGAGACATTAAAATCCCATTATTCTTCAGACTCAAAGAGGTTTGCTATTTTGCCGATTTCGATGTTCATCAAACATGCATCAAAGAAGCAGACATACAATTCCGTATATACCACAACAAAATAACTCCTGTAATGCTTGATGAACCCTGAACAACAGACTGATGATGAATGATAGAGCCTGGAGCCTGATAAGAGACACTAGATATTATTCCTGTGTCTTGAGCTAGGGCTTAACTTCCACTGGGGACAGGGGGGACATGCCCCCCCCCCACACACACACACACTTTTCAAAATCCTATTTGTGTCCCCCCAACTTTGAAATTAGTTTCATATTTCTTTATTTGTAATTCTGGGTGATTGGCCCCTATTTTAAGCATTAAAGACATTAAGACACCTTTTTCTTATACTGTACATAGTTTAGTAGCCTACTATTCTTTCTGGCATCATTTCATTATAATCAACTTAATTATTTCTTGGATTTTGTATCACCATATTCCCTACAAATGTATGTAGAAATGCCAGAAATGGGATTCAAATCGAAAACATTTTTCTGGCGGAGGACCCCCAGACCCCCTGTTTTCTCAAACCAAAGTTACAGTGAGACATCTTGGAAAAAGTAGATAGTGTTCTGTTTACTAACAGATTTTCATGAATGTAGCACATCATGGTTTATTGTAAAGTTCTCTTGTTTTGTTTGACAGTAACTAACACAATCTCACTGTAGGGCCTGTAACTCTGTTACGCTGTCTGCAGTCGTTGTTGCGTTTGATCTAATATAGTCATCTGGTTATCTTTAGGTGTTTACATAGACCGCATCTACTTCTTTATTTGGAAATACTGACAAAGGAACTCTTCCTTCCATGTCTGACTGCATGTGAACAGAAACTATAGTTTCTCTAGCATGTACTAGTTTTCTTTAAATTCACATTCATAATGACTGAACATGCTAGTTAGAGCTGTGACATCTATCACAGCAACATTGCAGTGAATGAATACATATGCTGTTTACTCAACTAAACTAAACAGATGATAAAAACACATAAAGTCTCACAACTTTCCTAGTTGTAAAATTGCTCTGAGAGCTGTCTTCTATTATCTAAAATGCTCTTGATTCTGTGTTGCAGATATGGCCTTTTGGGGCCTAGTGGATGTGGGAAGACCACACTTCTGAAATGCATTGTGGGAACTCTGAAAATCTCGCGCGGTCACATCGCCGTGTTGGGGAAGCCACCTGCATTCCCTGGTCATGACGTGCCGGGGAAGATGGTCGGGTACATGCCGCAGGTAAACATCACATGTTAAAATGTATAATTTGGGGTTTTTCAAACTGCACTTGGGGCTAAGTAAGTTTTTACACTGGCACAATCCAAAGTGGGCCAACCCTGACTTTAGCCTAAGGCTTGCTGGCCCTGCTCTTCAGCAGGTTTATTCCCTAAAATTCGACTAAGTCCAGGGCTTAAAGTTGTCAGTGTTGGCTAAATCTACATATACACTATATTCTACTACTACTACTACTACTACTACTACTACTACTTGGGCGGAGTGATTAGCGCAACACCTGAAAAGCACCGTCATTACTCTCTACTCGTCTGCTCCTCTCCACGGGGCTTCTCATGTGCTGCGAGCAAATCACTCCGCCCAAGTAGCAGAAGTAGCAGTGCTTCACTTTCTGAGAATATAGTTCCCAGTTACGGTTAGAAGATGGCTGTGTCTCATGTGACCTTGTTATTTGTACACGCGGTGACTATGCAAATCACAACATGTAAATAGGAAAATGTTGGCGTTATTTTGTCACTTATTGGGAGCAGTAGGCTAGATGGAGCCGGTTACTTCCAGCATCTGGGCTAAGCTAGGCTAGCGGTGGGTGCATCAGACAGAGTTACGACACACACGGAGATGAGAAGGGTATGTATGGACTTATCTAACTCTGGGGGATACGGTGAATACGCTAAAGTCACAATAAGTCGGCGTGTTCCTTGACATGAGGTCTATGTTTTTTTTGTAAAAAGACTTCCTGTTATCCTTACATTTTGCTGTATATTCTGTCAGAAAGCTTTCTTTTGGTTGCTAAACTGATCTTAAATTAAATTCAGCTTTAAGTAGAGTTTAAAAAGTCTGAAACTGTTTTTTTCCAATTACAATTCCCTGCAGCTCTCTGTCAGCATTACGTCCAATTACTCTGTCCTTCAGCTCCACATGCCTTTCTCAGGGGCTTCTTTAATTTAGTTTGTGTTCTGTTGCTGTCAGTAACCTGTGAGTGTGTCTCATTACTGTCAGACTGGATACCTGATGAGGCTGATAACACACATGGCACATGTCCTCCCCTGTGTGTAAGCCTTTGCATCACATACGTCCCTGATAGGAAGCGATCTGTGACCCAGACAGGAAGAAATCTTACACCTCATCTGTTCCCCGGGATGCAACTGTTGTGGCACTGTGATGCACTTGGCTCGTATTGTCTGATATGACAATGCAGAGAAATTCCATGACCTGGTTTGACTTTTGAATCAAACAGAGGCTAGAGGCTAGCAATATATAATATATCCTATTTGTTTGTTGTTACAGAAAAATGTGTATGTGGACCATTGTTATCTAAGCCGTTAATACTTCAAGATTATTACAAGACAGAAAGTCAAAGGTCTTGGTGTAGGTGCTCAGAAGGCAGCAGTGCAGCTGCAGATGATAATCTATCTATAAATTGCAGGAACGTCTGTCTGTCTGTGTGTGTGAGTGTTAAGCGCATATCTCTCGAACCGTTAGTCCGATTGGATTTCAAATTTGACAGGTGTCTTGCTATGGGCACGAGGAAGTACACTGCCAAGTTTCACGTTGTTTGGATAAGAAACGCAAAAGATATCGTCGGTAAAAGAAGCACACATTGGCTTTTGCTGCTCTAGCCGCTGGCCCTTCCCCCTCTCACACTGAGTGAGCAGTGAGCAGGACCAGAGACAGATAATAGAGCAGCAGAGCTTTGGCAGCTAAAAAGTGACATACACCTTAGGCCCAAAATAATGTGCAAAGTAGCACTACGTTAACGATCAAACGACACGAGACAACGTCTCTCTCTCTCTCTCTCTCTCTCTCTGTCTCTCTTTCTATCTCTCTCTCTCTCTGTCTCTCTCTCACACACACACAAACGGTCCGGTTCTGGTGGTTGATGAACACAGATATGTGTTAATTAGCTCTCATAACGGGCAAGGTGGGTAACGCATTGCCGTGAGTCCATGAGGCTAATGTCTGATTACTCCACATTGTCATTGTGATTATTTGTGATTACATTCTGAATCTGTCAGGTAAATATAGTAGTACAATGTCTTCCTCTGATGTAGAAGTAGCCTACCCTGTAAGTCAGTAGTAGGGTATACAGGTGGAGTTGCAAGTGAAGTGGTTTGGGGTCCTTCTGTAAGTCATTTTGGGGTACAATTTGGTTTTGAAGAATTCTACAAGCAGCAATACCAAAGGCCAAGCAATCGGCCCATTCCAAACAGGCACATTTTCAACGGGCACTGCACTATTAATAATAATAATACGTTTATTTGATAGCACCTTTTACAGACAAAGTCACAAAGTGCTTCACTTGATAAACATCTGTAAAAATACAGATCTGCATTTTAAGGAATAATGAAAGCGATGTCATAAGACTAGGGCTGGGTGTTGATTTGAATGGTTTTTGTTGAGTATCGGGGGGTGAAACATAATGACTTTTTATTGTTGGGAATGTGCAAAATCTTGGTGTGTATGTTCTGGTGTATATGGATCTGTGTGTGTTACTGAATCGTAACTGTACATTGATTGTACTGATATATATATGTGTGTGTGTGTGTGTGTGTATATAGGCTGTTAGCTGCTACTTCACCTGTGTTCTCTTGAATGCCCAAGACAAATTTCTCCTCAGGGAGGCAATTTAAAGGCTACACTTATCTACATTGAATACTTGTTCAGATTTGTACTCTACTTTAGCAAAGCTGTAATCAAAGCATTTTGGATTTTAATCAAAATATTGCCAATTTCAGTATTTTATTTAGGTAAAGGATTTGTACAGCCGCTTGTGTTTAGACAGCGTTTAACATTTGATAAATTGGGCTTCTTTTCTTAAGTACATTTTTTTTTATTCTGAGCACATAATTGTTATTCATCAAAGTAAGATATCTGCCAAATTATTGTTTTTGTATTGGTACCAAAACTCAGGTGACTCCCTTCATGTATTGTGTATTGATGTATTATGTTTGTGGATGCCACATATGTTTCAATGAAGAGAGGGAGGGTTTGAAACTTATTTGATGCTTCTATCATCATATCCCTTCCGTTCTTCAGTTACTATATTTCCATCCATACAAGTATCTTTGTTGGGTAAGATCAGGTACATGATGGAGGTAGGAGATTGGAACTTAAAAAAAAACACAACTATCAAATATGAGTTTCAAGCAATTCCTCTCCTCACTGATTAATCTGTGACATCTATGATAAAGCATCTACAGACACACAACCTTTTAAATCTTTGTCTTTGTGTTGCACAGGAGCTGGCGTTGTACAGAGAGTTTACAATTGGCAACACCCTGACCTTCTTTGGCCGAATCCACGGCCTGACGTCAAAGGAAACCAAGACACGCATGGATTTCCTCATAGACTTCCTTGATCTACCTCAGAGAGACAGTCTAGTCCGAAATCTCAGGTAAAACCCCATGAAGTAGAATGAGAATTTTAATATGCAGTGACTTAGAACAGAGCTTCTCCAGAGAGGGTTTTGTTTTTTTTGTTTTTGGGAACATAATAATGTATGCAGGACTGAATGTAGGTCAATTTTATTGTGCATCGTGCCACTGCATTTACACCAGATGCTGTTGTGGAACTACTCATCTAAAGTTCTTTGATTTGCTGTAATTAGCTCGAGGTGAATTTTGTACAACACTGTCAATCAATAGCCAATCAGTACAGTTAGATATTCAGCAATCACAGGTTATCTTGGTGATAGCTTGCGGATACAATTCCATCTTTAAATGATGCAATGAGGTCGCTTTATTGAAAAAATAGCTGCACACTGAAAAAATGTTTTGACTTTATTTCTGCAGCTCTTTGCAGTAAGTCATTTTAGACTTTTTTTGTGCTGAGTCAAAACACAAAGATGATTTATAGATGTTAAATTCAGGTGTGGCGAACTGAAGCCAAATGCAGTATATCCCCAGCCAGTTTATGAAGTGAGACTACAGATACCTGTGGACTTTGGCACCTGAATTACCCGAATTAATGTGTACACACAGACAAACATAATCCATCTCTCCTCCACAGGTAGTAAACCCAGTGGGCATTAAACAATATGACTGTCTGATAAGCGAAGCAAGCAAACACCAAATAAAGAGACAGCATCCTATTTATTATAATATTCGCTTTGCTGAATGTTCTCACCATCCAGTTACTGTTATGTTATTCATCATCATCAGTGTTGCCAGATTTGACTGACGCCAAGTAGCTCAATCAGAGTTTCAAACCCACCCAATCGTCATCAAATTAAATCTCCATTTAGGTTTTTTTTTGTTTTTTTTATGTCCATCCAGCATTAACATGCACTGCAATACTAGAGCTTGGTCGCAAATACAACAGTAAACATTTGACCTTAATAAGAGAAGATAAGTGACTTATTCACTGCTGTTTATCTAACTTTTCATATGAGGAAATGGTACAAAAAAGTATCCCACATTTTTACTAGCCCCCTAAAACAAGTTTTACCTGCCCAATCAAACATAAAGGCAACACTGCTTTTGTGTAGCCATCAAGGCAAATGTCCATGATCTGAGAAAACATCCATGATGTTTCCTCAAATTAGGAAACATCATGTAAAGCTGCCAGTATATGGCTGTATGCCTCGCAGATTATGTGCTGTGAAGAAGTCCCTCTTTGTGCTGCAAAGTCTCGATATGGTTGTTAAACTTGTTATATATTAACTTGTTCTGTTGTAACTCTTTAACCAAAGTAAAGCACTTCTTTTTTTTTTACTTCTTTATTTTATTTATCGTAGACAGTCAGCACAGACATACATGGTAAGATAATGAAGCATCAGTAAAGCCCTTCTGAATACCATATTTATTGTCCCACTAAACAAATAATCATATCTGCAGAGCTTTGTTTTCTGCCAACTTTCTGATGCAGAGGAAGATACTGTACAAAGACCAAAAAAGCCTGGTTCTCAAGCCATACAAGGAAACAATCAAGCAATACAAATTAAAAATAGTGTGTTTGGTATTTCACAAAATATTTCTGTTGGATCTCTGCCTAAAAGTTATTTTTGAAAATGTGACTTTAGTCTTCATGTGAAACCAGGCTGATCCAAGATATGAGAGAAAATGTTGTTGCAGTCTCTCCAACCATAGAGATGAAAAAGTGGTAAATTACTTTATGGCCCTTTTATATTCTGCAGTTATTCGATGAACTAATGTTACAGCTCTAGATTTAAATCCCTGATATGTTTCAAAGACCCATCTGAATTACTGGAATTGTTGGGTCTTTGTAAATTATAGAGTGTGGTCTAGACCTATCCTGGCTCCGCCCTCCTACGTACTTCCACTCAAGTTTCATTTTTCTTCCGTACTCCGTCTGGGATTGCGGTATATTCTTGGGTTTTCGCCGGCCAAATATTTGGCGGTCCAATCAGCGAACAGAGGGAGTGGCTGAGAACGATGACGTTGATGTCGTGCGCTAATTTGAGTTGTAGTTCCGTAATGGCGGCGGAGAAAGATGCGAGCGAAGCCATTCGGTCCGTTATGGCAACGCTGCCGAATATCCAGAAGTTAAAGCCCGAGGAAGAACAATCTTTGCTGAGTTGTGTTGGTGGCCCTCCTCCCCACGGGGTTCGGGAAAAGTTAGATTTTCCAGCTCACTCCGTTAGTGGTGAAGCAGTTGGCTAAGGCTAACGCTAGTGATGCTAAGCTGACGTCACGACCAAACGTTAGCAATTGGTTATGGCAGATGCAGAATGGCTCTGGGCAGATCCAATAGTTTTAAACTTCAACAGAGTACCTGCCTTCAAGGAAGTTAACACTTGTAAATGGCGAGTGGCCAGACTCTCTGTGAAAAAATGAAATGCATGAGAGTCTGGTAGGACCAGGCTAGTCTAGACCTACTCTATCTGTAAAGTGTCTTGAGATAACTCTTGTTATGATTTGATACTATAAATAAAATTGAATTGAATTGACAATTGAATTGTTCCCAACGTGGCCCCTCGAACCAGCTTTTAGCAGCAGCTCATGTAATATTTATGTCATCTGTGGCGTAAATGTCATGTAAGTGAAGCGAAACTTCCTACTGTCAAAGAGGATTCACTGTGCACATGATTTTTGTTTTTGTTTTTAAAGATCTTTTGTGCTAAGGATCTTGCAACAGGCTTTTCTGCTGTAGCCTTTCAGGACATACAGGTTGTCAAAACGTTTACTGTGCATAATATGAAAGACATTCCTGGTATGAATGAACACGCACCATGTGGCTTGTGTACTCATCAGTCTGTTTATGGTTCATATCATTCTTTCTTTTGTCTTTAATACAATGTAGGACCAAGCAGCTTATTTCTGATAAATTAGAATTAAATACTTTTTTTTAATAATATCAATAAAATAAGGTACATTTTGTAAAAGTGCCCTTTCCTCCCAATGTCCCTCGCTCAGGTTGTTTTCCTCTGTGGGATCAGGCAGGTTCGTCCTGTACATTTTGTTTTTGCTGCTTTCCCTCAGAAGTGAGTGACATGCATAGAATGGGAGAATATATACCTTTTGGTTTGGTTTTCTCACTACTTGTTTTCTGTGTGTGTGTGTGTGTGTGTGTGTGTGTGTGTGTGTGTGTGTGTGTGTGTGTGTGTGTGTGTGTGTGTGTGTGTGTGTGTGTGTGTGTGTGTTACAGTGGGGGTCAGAGGCGCAGGGTGTCTCTCGGTGCGGCTCTGCTTCAGAATCCACAGCTGCTCATCCTAGACGAACCAACAGTCGGAGTGGACCCTGTTCTTAGGTCTAAGTATGTAACACACGTACAGATTATTTTGTTTCCGTATTTGGTCCAAGTTCAAAATGGCTTGCACGACAAACGGGGTCAGTAATACCACTCCATTTAAAATGGACAGATAGTCACCTGTTACACTTAACACTCTTCCACACTGCACGTAAACTTGTTTTATTCTGACCGTTAAACCCTTAATACTGGCAGAATGACCATTTGCATACATGTTATTAAAGGTCTTTAAACAATTAAAGATCCTGTTTACATCCAGTACTCACTATTTATATTTCTTTTAAGCTTTATTTGATGCAAAACAAATGAATGATACTCTTAAATTACATTTCCACGTGAGCTAACAACTTCTGCATCCATCTAACAACAATGTCCATGTTTCTAATTCATGCATTTGTTCTAGAAAATAGGTCAGAAACCTTTTGAAAGCATACTGCTGTCCCTCAGTATGCTGCTCCAGTCTCATTGTATAATAGCACCGCATAGCTTCAACAGATCAGATGGTTGGCAGGGAAAATGCTGCTGGCGAAGCTGTGAGCTTTCCCAGAGATTTTAGAAAAACTTGATTAGCAAGCAGGTCGAGTATCACGTCATTTGCTTTGGTTTCTTCGGTCTCCTTTCTAGGATCTGGCAGCATCTGGTGCAGATTGTGAAGACGGGGAAAGTCTCGGTCATCATCACCACACACTACATAGAGGAGGCCAGGCAAGCCAATGTGGTGAGATAGTTTGTACATGCATGGACACAGAGAGAGAAAGAAAGAGAAGCCACATGCATTTACAATAAATGACAAAATAAGTATAAATACACACTCTCAAACAAGAACCAGGAATACTGCTGCAAAATCAATAGAACAAAGCGTCCACGCTGATCCCCATGTTTCATAGAAAAGAGTCTGTGTCAACATGTTAGAGGAAGTTTATTTTTATTAGCTTTGACAGGAGCAAAAGCTCGCAATGAATGAGAGAAAATGGTGGGGGAAATGTCCTATAGAGTTTGTATAGAAGCTCGCTTGTGTCTTTATTTCACATAATTTCACACTACATAGAGGAGGCCAGGCAAGCCAATGTGGTGAGATAGTTCGTACATGCATGGATACAGAGAGAGAGAGAGAGCGCGCGAGAGAGAGAGAGAGAAAGAGAGAGAGAGAAGCCACATGCATTTACATTAAAATAACAAGGACAAAATAAGCATAAATACACACTCTCAAACAAGAAGCAGGAATACTGCTGCAAAATCAATAGAACAAAGCGTCCACACTGATCCCCATGTTTCATAGAAAAACAAAGAGTCTGTGTCAACATGTTAGAGGAAGTTTATTTTTATTAGCTGTGACAGGAGGGACAAAAGCTCACAAGGAATGAGAGAAAATGGGGGGAAAACGCCCTATAGAGTTTGTATAGAAGCTCTCTTGTGTCTTTATTTCACATAATTTGTCCTTTCAATTCATGAATCAGTTTGAAGAAGACGAAGATGAAGACGATCAACAAGAAGAAGCACTTTATTAATCCCTGAATGGGGAAATAATTTTTTTTTTTTTACAATTCAATTCAAAGGGCCTTTATTGGCATGAAAGTTTCAATAACAATGTTGCCAAAGCATTATAATATAATTAGTCCAAATATTCGGACAGAACACATTAAAACAGTAATATGAACATTAACCAAATATTATTATTCTTTTACACTCTGTTGTTGTAACATTACACACATAAGCCCGAAATACACACACATGCACACACAGGACCCATAGACATGCATTAATGGAGAGGTGTCAGAGCGAAGGGGCTTCCACATTATCAGCACTCCGAGCAGTTGGGAGTTCTGTGCCTTGCTCAAGGGCACCTCGGCAGTGTCCAGGAGGTGAACTGGCACCTCTCCAGCTACAAGCCAAGTCCTCACAGAGCCTACTGACGCCCCAAGGTGATACTCTATATACTATATTTTTCTTATTGTCAACAAATCATATGAAAATACAAAACCAACCTGAATTGATCCTACTAACAAGTATTGTAGTATTACTCACAATCTTATTCCTCTGTGCCATGGAGCTCCATTATTGTCAAAAAGTGTTAAAAATAGTCATATATTTTGAGTCCATCCACATATCGCATCAATGTGTGTTTTCCAGCAGAGACGATTGTCTATATGGACACCTAAGTATTTGTAAGACATAACCTGGAAATCACCCAGGTAACATCTTAGAAATACTTCGGTGTCCATATAGACAATCGTCTCTGCTGGAAAACACACACTGACCACCTGTGCAATAGACTGCAGCAGAGATTATACTTTCTTAGGCGACTGAGACTGTATGGAGTAGGCAGCCAGATCACACTCATGTTCTACCGTGCGATTCTGGAGAGCATTATCAGATATGGAATCACAGCATGGTTTGGCAACTTAACAGTGCAGCTAAAAAGAAGGCTGGTCAGCACACACAAGACAGCTATGCGGATAATAGGGAGGAGAGAGCACAAGCCCATACAGAGCCTGTACGAGCAAGCTGTTAGAAAACAAACCGAACGAATAACTGCAGACTCTCTACACCCTCTCTTTCCTGAATATGAACTTCTGCCATCAGGAAGAAGATTCCGTGTGCCGAGGTGTAAAACAAACAAACTAAAGTTATCGTTTATCCCAACGTCCATCAAGCGGCAGATCTCCAAAAGTAAGGGGCCATCCACACGGAAACGCTTTTTGGTACATGTTTTGCATCGTTTTGGCCGATCGTCCAAACGAATCACACTGCCTGGAGACGCACTTTTTTGAAACCTGGTCCCAGGGTGAAAACATTCGAAAACGCCGCCCTTGCGTTGGTCGTTTGGACGGTGAAGCCGCATACTTGCGTATTGATGATGTCATCGCCACACCCCTCAACCTCTAGCCTTCGACGTCTTATCCCGCGACGACGTCTCATAACAACAACAATGGCGGACTACATGCTTGTGTTCCATCCATGTTGTGTTCCTGCTGGAGAAGATATTGAGCCTATTAGGGTTACTAGGGCTGTTTGGTTTCTTCTTCTACTGTCTGTTTGTATACAGCGCGCAAGCTTTATGCGCACGCTCCGTTTTTGGTGAATTTCTGTAGCAGAAACAGCCCCACCTATAGGCCTGGAATATGAAGTAGTGCGTTGAGTCATTTACAAATGGATCCGTTTGGACGCAAACATTCTTGAAACGACGCCAGGGAAGACGGGGGAAAAAAAGATTGTTTTGGTACGTGTGGACGTGGCCTAAATCTTAGCACAGCAGAGCAGGGGTGCAATCAATACACCAGCACTTTTGGCATTTTGCACTTTAATTATTACAGCTGTCATGCCTGTCCTTCTTTTGTGTAGGACACTTTGTTGATCTTATGTTGATGTTGATTTTATTTTATGTTGATTTGTTGATATGCACAATTTACTTCTGTTTGAGAAAAGTTTGCTAACATCTACAGTGTCCAGCTATAATGGGATATTATTTTGCCTTTTTTTTTTTTTGACACTGATACTTACAGTTTGTTTAATTTACACAGAGAAGTAATGGTTAAGCCATATCATACACAGAAAAACATAAAACCAAATAGCTAGAAAAGTCATTATCTTAAAGAAGTTTATTGGCTCCATGGTTTTTATCATCAGATCATGGCCTGATAGATTAAATGACTGGTCTGAACATTAGACCTTTGCAGCCAGTGATGGAAATCTGTGCTCAAAACTTTGCATAGTCTGAACCCCACCCAGCAAACATTCAAATACAGACAATGTCAAGAAACAGAGAGAGAGAACTGGAAGTAATGCAGACACACATTTAACTTTCTGTTCTCATTTGTGCAGGAGATTTGTCAGATCTCAGTAGTTTTATGGTGAATGATCACAGATAATAACAACAGGGCCACACATAGTACAAAGGACATGGACTCTCTGCATACAGTAAAGCCTATAGCCCCACACTTTTACATTTCATTTAACACCCATGTCCCATTCACTGCTGATCAAACTAAAGCTCAGCATAAATCCAGTCGTTTAGTTATTGTTTCACCCATAATCTTTTTTATGAAGTCCATGAAACCGATTGCTTAAAAGGTGCAAGTTTGTACTGTAGATTAATTTGTACTGTAGATAAGGCTGACCATTTTCTTTTTGTTCAAAGGTATAGTTCGTAAGTTTGGGAAATGTGCTTATTAGCGTTCCCGTGGAAACAGAAATGTACAAATTATAAGTTGTCGAGAGTCAAGCTAGCTGTTTCCCACTGGAACCAGTCTTTATGCTAAGCTAAGCTAATCGCCCACAGGCTCGAGCTCCATACTTAATGTGAAAACATGAGAATGGTATTGATCTTCTCATCTAACTCTTGGCAAGAAAGCAAAGAAGTGTTATATCCCCAAACGTCAAACTATTCCTTTAAGATTATTATTTTTTGAATTTTTTTTTTTAAATAACGTTATCTGAGATTTACACCTCTCTTTTGTTGCTCAATAACCCCCCCACCACATATCATAACACTTGTATTGGACAGATATTCTCACTGCTGTTATTTCTCCAGGTCGGTCTCATGAGGAACGGCCGTTTGCTCGCTGAAGGACCTCCAGACGCACTCATGAAGCAGCACAATGCAACAGTGAGTAAACAACTCGTTAAAACTCTCACAGGATGTATGGACACCCAGGGGAGCTGGTAGTCAGGGCATGGAGGTTGTTCATGGGACCACAAAGCAGACGATTTTATATCCTGTAGCACATCTCACAAACAATTCAAGGTGCTTTATATTTAGTATTACAATAAAGATGTGAAGTACAGTTAGATACATGTTGATAAAGATGAATGAAAGACCGACTATAGAAAACAACATAATAAGTAAAAAAATAAATCAAAAAGCTAAAAGAAAACAAACCAGGCTGGAATGAGAGATTTGAAGTGGGGTGAGGCCGCACCGAAAAACTGCAGATGTACACGCAGGTGAGAATACAAACTATTCATACTGGTCGATGGTTACCCACGCTACCTTCTGCTGCAGACCCTGGAGCACGCCTTCCTGCAGCTGTGTGAGACGTCGGACCAGATATTCTCTAAACGGGGGTCCAGTCCGCAGGGTGCGGCGCTGGAGAACAGCCAGTCGTTCGAGAGTGGGCGGGACGAGAGTCAGCCGATTCTCGCGGTCGGACCAGGAGCTGCAGAGGAAGTTCCAAAATATTCAGGTAGGCTACTAATTTGAAAAATGCAGTACGGGTCCTTATCTCAGTTCATTAGAAATATTAAGTTCCAAAACACCAAATATGATCTGCATGTGATGAAATACAGATGTTGACACACAGTTTTACAATCCGCCTGTTTTTGCAGGCTGATAAATATATGACTGGTCTGAAAATATACGTGAACAATGACCTTTGAGAGTGTGTTTTTGTGTGTTTAGTGGACTGGAAGGTGCGTGCCAGACATGTTCTGCCCAAGTGGAGAAACATCGCTGCCTTGATGATCAAAACTATGGTGCGGATGAAGAGAATGCCAGGGTATGTTGCAGTAATTAATAGTAACATGGAGTGATTAATAGCAGAAGTGATGATGTGCAAATATCTGTCAGCCACATGTTGAGGTTGACCCTCTCCCCTGCGTTCGCAGCTCATTGTGTTTCCAGTTCTTGCTGCCCGTCATCCAAGTCTCGCTGATCTGTTTGTGCATCGGAGGAGACCCAAATGGGATCCAGGTTGCCGTTGTGAACAACGACACCGCCCCCTCCGCTTACAGCCATTTGCTGCTCTCCTTCCTGGACAACTCCAGTGTGCACCAGGTATTTATTAATACACATCAGGTGTGACAACCCTCTGTTATCGTATTTACAGTATTGTCAACCAGAGGAAGTGGGTAGTTTCTGTTTTTGTTCTTTGTAGCAGATACATTTACTGTGAAACTGCATTTTTCTGTTGCCAATTGATTATGCCATTTAATTTTTGCATGCAATCAGACTGCACAGAAGTGTGTTTGTTTTGAGGCTCACAGATCTCAGAGGGACTGCTGGTATCTCAAATGGTTCAGTCTACAAAGGAAGTAACAGACGTCTCACCCAGTTTCTATATTTAATTTGACCTTTAGGTTTCACTTCTGTTCACAGCAGAACATTTCTTTCATTTTCTAGGAAATCTGTGAAAGGGGATAGGTAGTTTCTATGTGTGACATTGAACCACAAACGTTCAATATACTGTATAAAACACACACAGCTCTTGTGAAGCTGCTCAGTAACAAACATTAGAATCTTTAGAAATGTGCAGCAGCAGCACAATGTCACTGAAGTATGAAGTATCATCAAGTATCATAAGTCAGCATTCACCTGATATAAATTGAAACAGTGTATGACATATATACATTTTTCTTCATATATCTATAGGTGCCCTTGTCCCATACGGAAGCTTTGGATGGGATCTATAACGGAGAGTACTGGGGTGTCATTGGCTTTGGCAAGAACTTCACCAGCTACCTGACAAAAAGGTGACAATAGCACTTATGTTCCCAGTCCCCAGTCATCGTTTAATTATAAATCAATAAAAGCCATGTCATGTCAGGTTGCTATACGCTATATTTCGACTATAAGCTCATCTGCACACCAATTCTGTCCTCCACACTTGTCATGTAGAAGTGGTCTGCCTCATTCATATTCCACAAACAATATAAACAGTAGATACACTGTACATGTCTGTACAGAAGGCTGTGTTTGCTCATGACAAAGGAATTTTCAGCTTTGATACTCGAGAACAAGCAGAGCAGCGCCATCAAAATGCCAGTGTGACACACAGACAGCATTATAGCTGCAGAGAAACATGATAAACACGCACGGACACTCACTTTTAACCTTTACTGCATACATATTTTAACATTTTCACATATTGCAGAAGTACAGTAAAACCTTTTATTTATTTATTTATTTTTTACTTTACTCAATTGTGTAATATGTATAGCAAACCAAACCGCACAATAACGTCAATAACATTACAGTTCTTAGGTGAAAAGAATTACACAGGGGACATTGTACAACAACAATGCATTATTTTTTGCAGATGCTTGTTTTTAGCCACGCTGACTCTAGAGATGGAAATGTCAGTCGGTCCACCACTTTGGGCCAGACTGAAATTTCTCTATTTATGTATGGTGCCCAGAGGCTAAAGCCTACTGACTTTGGTGATCCCCTGTCTTTTCCTCTAGCACCACCATGAGGTTCAAATTTATGGTGTTGAGTGAAATTTCTCAACAACTATTGGATGAATTGCCCTGACATTTGGTTCAGACATTCATGTTCCTCCTCAGGATGAACTGTAAGAATTTTGGTGAACACATGACTTTTTATATAGCGCCATCATCAGGTCAAACTGGTAGTTCGTCCAATACTTTGATTTAGTACTAATTAGCAAATGTTAGCATTCTAACAGGCTAAGCTAGTGTTTTACTGATAAAAGGACTAAATTAAGGAGGTTCGGATCAAGCATTACCCTTTTTTTTCCTTCAAGCATAAAAACTTTAGAATCTACCTCCCTCTCTCTTTTTCTATCTCTCTCTTTCTCTTTCTCTTTCTCAAATGTCAAATGAGTTGAGTCACTTGAGAGTTGAAAAGTTGTTGTTTTAGGTGTGAATCGCATGTGTTTGTGCGTTTGACAATGTGGTCCTTCCTGTCCCTCACATAACTGGGCAGGTCACAGCTTAGCAACAACCAATCAAACATTCCTTCTTATTGAATCATGTGCCGTTCATGTGACAGTCCGACCTGAGGTAAACAAAGGTGTCACCTGCTCCTGTGACAATAACCTTTGTTTCTGTTCAGCGTTCTATCCATATAGACCAGATGGGATTTTATAAGGTTAAAAGTTTGCATCTATTCATTATGTGGACCAGGCATGATGGGTAAGGAGTTAATGCAAACCTACCTTTTTTTTTTAAAACATTGATGGAAATGTAACTAGTATTAATTGTTATGGGAAAAAGGGAAAAATTACTTTGGGAAAAAATGTTTTTTAGATTAATTGATGAATCGAGAAACTAACCAGTAGATGAATCGATAAATAAATCATTAGTTGATGCCATGTAGAGCTGTTCTAGAGGTGGAAACATTTTCATTTAAATGCCATTTGCCTGCAAGTACATCATCAGTCTGTTTCCTTCAAACACAAACACTGGAACAACACATTTGTATTATGGTTATTGCAGATATGTTTAAGGGTTTGTTACAAATTAGGGGAGCAAGGCATGAAACAATTAAAACCTGTGTCCACTGAAGCTGGACGAAACTCGAGGCCTGGCTGGAGTCCAGTTCACCTCCTAAACAAAGTTACATTTTCTAAATTGCATCCATTATATCCATTATACTGTATATCCTCAGTGTCTAAACGAGGCCATGAGCATTTCTGTATTTGTCTAAGAGAAATAATGAGCCGAGCTAACCTTCCCAGTTGTATTTAGATTAGTGATACCAGCCTGTACTCACATAGCCTTGTCAACTTATTGGCTTGGTTGCTGAGTAGCCCGGAGGTCATGCTGTCATGAATTAATTCAAAATTAAAAAAGGAGTTTTTTGTTAGTCACGCTACATGCCTTACCTGTTATTTCTGATCCTCGCCCTTTGAGATGTATTTGTGACGTGATGTGGAAACCTGAATATTTAACAACTGTCCCCTGTGTTGCCTGTAGAGATATTTATTTTTTCAGACAACAATGTTCATATTTTTTGAGTAAAACTTTCATATAGGATGACTGGTGCCAAAATACAGCCCTATTAAAAAAGTGTTGATCACATACATCTCAACCTGCTACATCTCTGTATATCTATCTTGTAATTTGTCTGTAAAAAAGCTTGTGTTGTGTAGATGACTTCAAGATACTATTCAGAAAATCTGCATCTTCAGCATCTTATCCCTCTTATTTTTGCTTGTATGCAACATTCCAATTTTATTGTTTATTGCTGAATGTTAAAAATAGAATAAAAATACATTTGAGATTATGATAATGACATACCTGATTTTAACAGGATGCTTCAGCGGCAGGTTTCCAGAGAGGTGGTTGATGGAGGATCAGTACACGTCTGGCTGGACCTGACAAGTAAGATTTCTCATAGTTTGTAGTGTTTTTGTAGACTGGGTACCCTATTGCTAAAGTGCCTGACTTTGCCGCCGATTTGATTTCGCCCTGCAGCTCAGGCTTGAAACCTGTACGTTTGTCTATCCTGCTTCTGTTACAATTTTGCGGGGACCAATCACAAACTGGCTTATCCACCTGGCACGCTGCCGGCGGGTTTAACACAATGGCGATAGAGAAGAGAAGCGACCAAGCAGCTTCTTGTTTACATTCGGCCACCGAAGCGCAGCAACCCGTTGATGCCCCTGTCTCTGCTACGTCACCCGGATCGTTGGTCTGATTGGTTGAAGGACTATCCAATTGCGTACAGAGTCATTTGAACTATGCCCCTTGATCACGCCTCTTGTGCAGTAGAAAATAAAGAGCAAACTCCCCAGACTAATGTTCAATCTTAAAAGATTGAGCTTGGTCTGGTGATAGCCAGACTAGTGTTTTTGCTGAAATGGCTCAATTTCAGAATCAGAATCAGAAAGGATTTATTGCCAAGTAAGTAACACTTACAAGGAATTTGCCTTGGTTGTTGCATGCATAAACATATTAAACATTAATATGGAATGAACAAACAATAAATACAAAAACAAATGTGTACATACATTGAGAGAAAAAGAGGCTGTGTGGATTAGTGCAGGATGTGCAAAAAATTTTGAGGGATGTGCAAAAGTTCAGGATACATGAAATGTGCAATTTAATAACAGTTGCATTGAATAATTGCCATTACAATGCATGGCAATTAACACATGGGTGCAATTTAAAGAGTTTTATAACTCAAGTGATATTCTAGCATGTGTTATGTGAAATTTCTTGCCAAAAAATATATTGTACTATTGGTATATTGTGGAAATATCGAATGTATTGTTTTGAAATTAAATCCTTCACATCTGCTTTATATTTTATTAACACGTACTGTGCATGTACAATATCCAAAACAGAATCCCAGTGGAAATAGCATTACACATTACACACAGATATCACCTACTGTGGCTCTGAGAAACAAAAGTTGTTAATATTTGCTGTTAATGTTTTTGTCTAGATCGACAAATTGGCTTAATGCTCCAGAAGAAACTACATGAGGCCTTTCAGGTATAAATACATAATGTGTTTCTTCTTATGTTTGTTTTGTCAACTGGAGCCCCGTGCAAATGTTCAGTTGTCATCTTCCACGGAGAGATACAATCAGAAATCATTCAGCACACCCAGAAAATATAAGACGTCTGACAACATACAAGACATTCCTGTGTAAACGTTCAGTACAAGTTATGTTATGTACAGCAAACACACTTAATACATCACACTTGGCTGATTGCCATTGCTTTAGGGCACTACAGCAGCATTATGTTTGTTAACTGGTTTCTACTGTAACGTATTACAAAACACACATTTTTTCACTTTTTGTTACAAAGTGAAAAAGCCCAAAGTCCACCCCAGATAGACTTACCATCTTCCAGAGAAAACACTGTTCACAAACTGCTCCAAACAGCTCTGTTGTAGTCCAGCCTTTACTTCAGAGACAAACGTGCGTCATTTTGTAACACACGTTTTAATGCTCGCCTAGCTGCTAGCGTGGCACAACCTCATGCTCTGCAACTGACAAGCTAGCAGTACTTACTGAGCATGTGCGACTCCCAATAAAGATGGTACAGAAGTGTGATGTCTCACTCTGTAGCTAAAACAGAGAGCTCAACACACAGGGTGAAAAGAGGAGCTGCAGCAATGTGCAGTACAATGAAAATATGGTGTTTTCTGAAAATTAAACCACATAAACCTATTCTGGTACAACCTCTAAATACAATTATGAACCTGGAAAATGAGCATAATATGAGCACTTTAATACTATTCCTATCCTTATACTGAATTTGATTTACTAGTATTCTTTAACTTGTTAAGATTGTCATTCTGTCCTTTCTTCGCAGGCCTTTGTGGAGAATAAGTTGGGCAGCATGGCATACCTGGTCGCGCTGCCAATAAAGGTAAACATTTTTTTTATTATTAAATGCAATACAGCAATAAAAGTCTCATGAATGTTGCATTTGTAGCTGGGATTGTGTGTGTTAGTAGAGTGTTTCTGCTACATACTGTCTGATCAAGTCAATTTTAATCCTTTGTTTCTGTCGTCTTGCAGTTTGAAGAGCCGATCTATGGCAGCCAAAACACAGACTTCACTACATTTGTGACACCTGGAGCTGTGCTCAGGTCAGTGTGAAGTAGTCTATATCCTTGATGTTCCACTTCCTGGATTGCTCCGGTGCTGCAGGAAATTCCGCCGGATGCATGTATTTTCGTCGATTTCGCTCAGCACTGCCCAAGACGATTGTGATTGATTTAAAGAAATGCCAATAAACCAGGGCACGTTTTTCTCCCATCCCGCAATACTGTGTGGACTAGCCAGACCCTCCTCCGCTACGCAGCGTGTGGATGGTCTGGCGAAGCGAGACTAGTGTGATGTGAGGTGGTTGATGTAATAACTTTGTATTGACTGTTCACTCTCCTTTTGTTACTTCATGTATGGTTTGAGTAAGACTTTATTAAAACACATGTTGCTAATGGTAGATAATGTTGTATGTAATGTTGTAGGAGGAAAAATGTGATGATCTCTTTGCTCAGTTACCCTGAGGGAATGACTAGTTTATTTCTCTTCCTCTTCCTCTTCCTCTCTGGTCCTCCAGTATCACATTCTACCTGGCAGTGGGTCTGACAGCTCTCTCCTTTGTCCTGGAGAGGAAGGAGGGGCTTTTGGACAGGTGCTGGGTCGCAGGTGAGAGGTAGAAGTTCACACTTCAGTGCAACACAAACAGAAAAGCTGTGACCCTTGTCCATTACTAACACTGTTCATCCTAATTCTTTGCAGGTTTTGGGGTTGTAGTGTGTTCACATTCTGTGAAGAGCGAGCAAAGTAATTATTGTAGTCAAGAAAGCCAGTATGTGTGGCCAGGTTGGCTCAGTGGGTAGAGCAGGCGCACATATACTTAGAGGTTTATGCTTTGACGCAGAGGTCCAGGGTTCTGATCTGTGATGATTTCTTGCATGTCTTCCCCTTCTCTCTCCCCTTTCTCACCTAGCTGTCCTGTCAATTAAAGGCAGAAAAGCCCCAAAAAAGGGAAGCCAGTATGCATATTACAAAAAAAACACTATTTTCCTTCACTGCAATGTAAAATGAAAATGTTGGAGTTACTCAGCTGCAAAAAAAACAAAATCAAAATAATCATGGATATTGGTGAGACAGCTCCAGGAAGATCTTGGATAAACGTTTAGCTTTGTTTCTGTCAAATGTTACTGGCAGCGGTGATTGTGTATTGGTGCATGTGTTGCATCATTTCTTGTTAGTACAAAACAGTTAGAATAAATATATTTTGTATTACAACTGCAAAACCAGTATCCTATGAGAATTATTATACAGTGCATACTGTACAATTAGTATGTGGTATGGAGTTGTTAATTTCTGAATTGGTTGCTTCCCTTCTGACCAAACATGATACAGTAGTGAAGAGTAAATGCAAGCCGTGATCTTTTTTGTCCTTCACAAGCAGACATAGAAATGTATGTCACTTATTCCTGTTCAAATGCAAATTTATAATATAATTTATCTTTATAGAAGGGAAGACATTTCTTCTGCAGCTGCAGGAAACATACTGTACATTTGAATTTGGACAGCTTTACTGAAGAAATGACAGACATCGTCTGAAAATGCATATTTTCTAACATTATTCTGGTTGCTTTGGGAGGTTTTTATGGACCTTTTTTGGGCAGATAATGCAAATTAATTTAAATCCGTCGACTGTAGGTGATAATACGTTCATGATAGACATTTAATATTGATGTGGATCCAATAATTGCGTCATTTTAGTGTAATTTTAGATGTGACCAGTAGAGGGAGTAACATGATCAGAGCAGAATTTGAAGATGTGCTTAGGGTTTACCAGCAAACATAAGGGAGTTTTTTTGTTGTTGACCAAACGTGTTTTTTCACAAACCTCATATTGGTTATGTATTTGGAACTGGTCGATTGCAATTTCTTATGTCCAATACACTAAGCACCATTCATTATTTTTATCTCGTCTCTCTTTATCGTAATTTGTCGTCTTTATCTGTCATTGATGATAGACAGACAGTATGAATGTGTGTATGTTTTGGTAGACTGTAGAAACTGAATTGCCCTTCGGGGATAAATAAAGCTATCTGTATCTGTATTGGTTTTTGATTACTTATTATGAATTATTGGATTAAAAACTTAACAGGAAGCTGTAAATTGTATTTTTTATAATCATTGGAATTGTTACAGCCGTTTAGATTCAGATGAAATTGAATGAACCTGGGTCGGTGATGATTTACTTCTGATAGGTTTAAGAGATTTTTGACAGAGCTTGTGATTGAATAATAATGCGTTATTATTTTTGTCTCTCCACCAGGTGTGAGCTCCCTGGAGACGATGCTGGCTCACCTCTTCTCTCAGCTGTTTGTTATCAGCGTTCAGATCCTCCTGCTGCTCCTCTTCATACTGCTCGTCTTCAAGGTCCGTACTCCCGACCTGATGCAGGCGATAAAACACACAGCTCCACTGACAAACACAAACACACTCTTCAGACAAGATGAAACTTCATTGATTGGGAAATAGGTCTGTGCAGCAGCAAAAATAAGATCTGCAGGGAAGAAAGTAACAGCAGGAAAATATGGAATGAGTAATAAAACAATCAAATGAACAATATAAATAAATCATGGAATTGTTTGATAATATAAACAAAGCTGATTGTTTTTATAGTGTATAACCATTTCTTTTCACAGACACACGGGTACACACGTGTGTTTCTTTAACCCTTGTGTTGTCTTCCCGTTGACCAGGAACTTTTTATTTTTTTACTGCTTTTGACGATTTTTGAAAATGTCACTTTTTTCAATGCTTTTTTTTTTTTTTAATTCATGGTCAATGAACTTAATTTAAATGACATCATACCTAATTTTTGAGTTTAAAAAAGCTAAAATTATGAATTATTTTGACTAATAGTTACGATCAGAGGATGTTGAATGAATCACAGACTGGTTTATGTTTAACCATTTATTTATGTTTAATTAGGATACTGTTTTAAAACCTCTTAAATTTGTCTTTTCGAATGCTATGAAATGGAAGTATTAATTTTACCTGCAAGGAATGTTGTATGGGTTCCATCCAATGTACATGCATACATCCAAGTAATTTTGGGGCGATTTGGTTGTAAGAAACCCATATTTCTGATATAAAACATCTTTCAAAACGGGTCAAATTTGACCCGAGGACAACACAAGTGCTAATCATTCTTCTCTGTGGTTTGCTCTTCATTGTAATGCCAATACCTGTTTGGAAAAACAGACCATAGGGTCAATCCTGTTCCACTCCTGAGACCACGACACTGCCAGTTAATGTTAAAGTGACAGTGAGAATATTTCCTGTACCATTTAACGACCAAAGCTGCTGTTGAAGCCAGTTTTCTGAGACTGGGAGGCCAATTAAAAGCCTCTGAATAAGGTCACTCGATTCCTAATATGATTTGGTTTGTGGAAGGTTTGACGTGTTGAAGGTTAATGTGGCACAAATCTAGCAGGCCTGTTCATTTGCATTTTTTACTACATCATCACAAATCTGACTTTTCCTACGGTACACAATTATGCTAATAGTAATTCATTTCAACCATCAAACAGACCTATTTTTCCAAGATCATGTCGTATCATTCCAATCTCTTCTGTGAAACATTCACGTGACGGTGTACAGGAGGGGGAATGTGGTGTGAATGTTCTCGTGTGAGTCATTGATTGCCAATACACAAGTGTAGGGAATCAATACAGGAAGAAGGTACTCAGACAAGAGAGGATAGATATCATTTGTGTGTGTGTTTGTGTGTTGAGTCAATACAGGCGCATGTTTTGTGTGTGTGTGTGTGTGTGTGTGTGTGTGTGCATCCATGCGTGTGTTAATTAAGGTGCTGAAGTCCAAATAGACCAACACCATAAATCACTTCCTGCATTGGCCGTATCCAGGGATCACTGTGGGATCGCCACGACAACAGCCCTTGATTGCTGTGGCAACCGGACAGTCATGTGGACTATCGGTGTGGGTCTATTTTTGCATGTTGTCAGGGGAGACGGATAGTGGAAATGTGCACCAACACACACACACACACACACACACACACACACACACACACACACACACACACACACACACACACACACACCTCTGCTCTGTCCGCACTCCTTTCTATCTGTGTGATTTACAACCAGACTCAATCAGCAGTGACATTTTATTTAGTTTCTTGTATTTTTGGCCGAAGATCAGTGCAGAACATCAGTGTTTCTGTCTCTGGTCTCTCCCTCGTTCCCTCTATTCCTTTCTCTATTTTTATTGATATTATCTTCTCATCTTTTCTCATGTTCTTTTCAGAACTGAAGGAATAATCTAGCCAATAAATCTTACTTTCCGAAGCAATAACCTTCCTCCAACATTTACTGTTCTGCTTCCAAGACACAACACAAGACAGGAAGAGGAACGCATCGCTTGATCAATGTCGCATTCTTCCAGTACCGCCTTACAAAAACATATCTTCATATTACATGCATTTTTCTTTCTTGTTGGCACCTACATTACCCACAAAGCAACTCAACCACAGTTCTGATAGTAGCTATGTTAGCTTTTTACTCTTCCGCCACATCCGACGCTGACTCAAGTGACATCACAAATTAGACTTTATTCATCAGAAAATTGACAAGAAAAAGTATTTAAAGGGTGAATGTATTAAAGTCAACCATAGACTGACCAAGATATACCGTTTTCACAAATGAATGGATTAAGATGAAAGATTGTATTCGCTAAAGAATATCCAACAAAGTTGGTTGTAATATTGTCTGTTTTGTTTTTAATGGTCATTTATATGTTGTACATGTAAAAAATAATGTATATGACTGTGCAAATGCAATTTTGTTCTGACTTTAATTTCTATTATCTCTTTTTTTAACCTTTTTATTCCATTTTTAGGTCCACTGCAGCTGAAAATAGCCTCTTATCTTTTTTTTTTTTTTTTTTTTTTTTTTTTTTTTTTTTTTTTTTTTTTTTTTTTTTTTCTCTCTCTCTCTGCAGATACCTAATGAAGGCTCCTTGGCGCTGGTCATAGTTCTGATCGTGCTGCAGGGCATCACCGGCATCTCGTTTGGCCTCGTCATCTCAGCCGCAATCGATGACGAGCAGAATGCCAACCAGGCCGCCCTGGGCATATTCTACCCTAACCTCATCCTCAGCGGTAGGCCTTTGTGTGCATGTGTTTTGGCCAATATACTGCCCATCCTGCTCCAGCTCATGCAGTCTTTTTCTCTCTGAAAAGAAATATTTTGTCGCTAACTCAAAAGCTGAGGTTCAAAATGTATTCTGAGCTTTGAAACAGCAGTAAAGAAAATGTTACCACAAGGTCCATTTAGTAGCTGTTGTGGGACTTTCTGTCATATCATATTTGAACCTCAGAAGTCCTTAAAGTGGTTTTCTAAAAAACAAAATTGAAATTTGGACCTTGTGGTGAGTTGTTTACAAGTTTCAAGATTGAACTTTGAACCTCATATCATGTTTTTTTTTGTGTGTGTTGTTGCAACATCCTCACTTCCTTGCCTGCTTTGTTCTCATCACAGCAGGGCAACAAGACAAGAGAAAACAGAGATTGTTTAAATGCTTTATGAGGAGAAAACATCCAGATGCACACTGTATTTTAACAGCAGGTATAAATGACAGTATCCTCTCTGTCCTGTACTTCAGGTATCATCTGGCCTGTGGAGTGTATCCCGTATCCTCTCCGCTATGTCAGCCTGGCTCTCCCTCAGACCTACGCCTCAGAAGCCCTTCGCTGTATAATGTACAGAGGTAATGTACACGCACACGTTACACAACACTCATCAGTTTCATAATGCTATTGCCTGGTGTGTAGTTAGCGTATGTAGGGTCAGGGGCATGCACACAACATAGTCAGGCGTCTAAATCATTAATCAGCTCTGGATCCTGTGCAACTTCCTGGGATGTTAGGTAAAGTGGTTTCGCTGTCTCCCAATCTTTCTCCTTCTCCTGACCTCCCCGTCTCCGAAATATAAGACCTGACAACAGTTGGAGCTCCCTCCAAGTTACATGACACGCGCCAAGCACAGGAAGTCAGAGGAGCCATTTCCTGTTTGAAAACCTTATCGTAGAGGTGACGTGGAAGACGAGACACAGGCAGAAGTCGACAGTGTCAGAATTCAATTCGGGGGATTAACTGGATTAACGGATTCTTTGCAACTGCATCCTGCCACATTCACTGATTGGATTCACTTAAACCCTGGTGTCTCATGCCATATGGTATTTTAATGTTTCTACATGCATAAATCACTACAGCGTGGATCAGCTTGTATCCAGATGTTTGAGATGTATTATCTGGATTATCATCTCATATCATCTGCTGTTTCCAAGGTCAAGAATAAACTTTTAGAATGGAATACATGCACTGAAATTGTTGTGAAAAAAAGTAAAACACAGTGACACTAGAGTAGAGGCAATAAAAACACATGTAATTTTTTCTGCTGTAAGTTCCAAGTTATGATGCAAACCTGCATCATGTAATAAAACCAGGTGTTGAAAGTCAATAGAGTTCGACAACATTTTACTAATCTGAGAGGAGTTAAAATTTTCCACTACTTCATTTGTTGCCCATGGTAAGCATGTAAACTAGAGACATATTAACCAATTTTTTTTTTCTTGCATTATGTTTAATCAAACATAACTTTGATCAAATTTGATCTAGCATACTCAAATATTCTTTTTTTTTTTTATCATAAAAATTTCTTTTATTTAATATTTTAAATATAATTATAGTTTGACATTTTGGGAAATGCAGAAGATAGATTCCACTGTCATAGCTGTCAGTTAAGTATGAAGTTACTGCCAGCAGCTGGTTAGTTTAGCTTAGCATAAAGACAGGGAAAAAGAGTCCATTTTTTGGGGGGGCACTTCTGTCTTTAATGGATAGGAAAGTTGTGAAAGCAGGAGAGAGAGGGGGAGGACATGCACGAATTTGTCCCAGGTCAGACTCGAACCCTGGACCTGGCATAAACCTCTGCATATGTGCGCCTGCTCTACCAACTGAGCTATCCTGGCCACGCAGAGTCCAGTTTTTGTATGGATTAAACAAACAAAGATGTAGATGATGTTGAACAAAGATGTAACATGTTGATTAGTGAACTTTAGAGGTGCTAGTAGGTGGCTGTTTTTTGAATACCTTTAAACAGAGCCAGGCGAGCGGTTTCCTCCTGTTTCCAGTCATTATGCTATGCTAAGCTAACTTATTTTAGCCACAACTGTTGCTTTAAAGCTTTAGTGCGTAACTTTTTGATATTAATGAACGTCCGTTAAATTCAAGCCATTGCTAAATGAGTTGCTACAAAGCTAATTAAGACTATCAGCTCCACACAACTCTCTCTGTATCTCTCAGTATGGCTATGTTCAGAAGATTGTGGCGTCCGGCGACTTTCGTGCGCTGAACTCAACCTCTTCTGAAGTGTCCATCATGTTTTATGAATCCTACCTTGTCCTTCTTGGCTACTAGCAAATGCGTGGAGGAGTGTGTGTGTGTGTGTGGGGGGGGAGGCTTGTATCATGTGGACGCGCCAACATTTTTGTCGTAAAAATAGTAATAAATAGTGAGCAGTAACATAAATCTTTCCAACAGGTTGGGGTCTGTCTCGGATGATGGTGTGGCGAGGATTTGCGGTCACCTTGGGCTGGAACACTTTCTTCATCATCCTGGCCACGGTCATCTTAAAGCTGCGGACGTGACAGCCTCGTCCCAGAGAACCTTCTTTTAGTGTTGGGACAGAGCCGTCAGGTGAAGCCCAGGAGCACAACGACTCACCTGGGCCTCCTGTCCGTGGAGGGACCGGATGCAGCAAAGAGCAGGAGGAGGGAGGGCGCCACTGTAGATTAATGAACTGATGAGGTTGATGCATCATTCTTTCTCATTCACATTATCCATCACACACACACACACACAGACACACACACACACACACACACACACACACACACACACACACACATACCAATCAGCTGCCTGATTCTGCAACAGTTGCTTTGGCCTGCAAGAGTGAAATTTCAAAATGCTACACGTAGAAGTACACAAGACAGAATATGTGCATGCACAAAATGAAAATATGTTAAATAGTTAATGATAACTGAGGAAAGTGTTTAGTCCTATGGTTTGTTTTACTTCTATGTGCAGCTTGTTGGAACATTTCACCCCCAGAATGGACCATGTACCAACTCAGGGTCGCTTTTTTATTTCTGTTTGCTCTTGCGCTTAATGCTTATAGAGAGATTTGGTGGTGAATATACTGACTATAGCTGTCGGACAATGCTTTTGTCCGCACAGTATTTGTTGCCTACCTTATATTTACATTATAGAGAAATTGTATGGAAATGTGAAAAGGAGTCTGAGCACAACCAGAACATGTTAAAACTGTTATTTTCTCCAGTTGCTTCGCTAAGCAGAACACTTAATGTTGTTGCATTATGTCGCGGGAACCCAGAATAGGTTTCAAAGTGCTGATCGCTTCATATTGTTCAGGAAATTCTCACCCATTCAGGCTTCCCACAGCAACAATATCTTCTTCAGTCAAGTCTGTGTTGATATGTACATGCCCTATCTGGTGTGTGACAGGAAGTGGTAACTCATGTTGGTGTGTTACGAGGCTCTCAGCTGCAAACGGTCGTCTTTGTTCTTAGTTTAGGTTGATGGTCGTATGTTTATGAGCCTGCATCTCCGTTGAGAGGGAAAAGCGTGGTTTGATGTTGGTGATGGGAAAGACTTGGTACTGTATAATTAAGTTTCTGTTTTTCTCCACTTTGCTCAACAGAGTGGAGGCTGTTGGATAGATTCTCAGGTCAGGTGTGTCATGCTCTTCATGTTTGCATCCATGCAACATATGTTCTGTTTTTTACACAAAAGTTTCAAGCTGTGGCCAGGTTGGCTCAGTTGGTAGAGCAGGTGCACATATATAGAGGTTAACTCCTCGATGCCGTGGGTTCGACTCAGACCTCCGGCCCTTTGCTGCGTGTCATTCCCCCCTCTCTCTCCCCTTTAATTTCTTCAGCTGTCCTGTGGAAATTAAATAATCTTAAAAAAAAAAAAAATTCAAACTGCTCATACTCTACACAGTATACTTTTTTTATGAATCTTCCACCAACAATAGCACAGAGTAAAAGCACACAGGAGTAATGCTGTTTTGGATTCAACATGTCGCGGTGATGTGGGGACGCTGTGGTGTCTGCACTGTTGGAAAAGGGAAGAAATATCCAGAAATGAGGAATAACTGAAATCTAAACAATGAGTAGTTGGAATGTAGTTGGTGAGTGGAGTCACCGTTGGTTTAGAACGATTGAGTTTGAGTCAAAAACTTGATTTCTCTTCCTTTTTTTTGTACAAATAATCACTCATGAAGAAGGTTACATTTTAAAATAACTCTTTTGGGTCTTTTGACTTTATATTATCGGATATCTTTATAAAAGATACAACACAATAAAATGTATTTGTTTTAAAACAGTAGCCTAGTCTTTAGATTGTGGGATATTTTTCCACTGAGCTTTTTTAAATATATATTTTAAACAAACATGAAACAACATGGTAAAATAATGGATGATAGAGTTGAAAAGGCTAATTACGAGAAAAAAGTAACCAAATTAGAAAAAGATAACTGTTATCTGGTAATAATAAATTATATCCAGTTTGTTTCTTTGCATTTTACTCATTTCTATGAAGATTAATGAGCTCTCTGACTTGACCACAAGCATTCTGCCTTTAAAGGAATAGTTACACATATACATATATACGCATATTTGCTTTCTTGCCAAGAGTAAGATGAGATCTAACTCTCAGCAAGAAAGAAAATATTTCCCAAAATGTCAAACTATATTTTTGAAATAGAGAACCTTTGACAGACCTGCAGTGTAGAAAAGGCAGCAGACTCCAGACTATGCATCATATGTTGTGCCAATCTCAAAGATTTAGAAATGTTTACATTCATCTGGACGCCTGCCTAATACTGAACATCATGAACATGTCTTTAATATCAGATGTTTTTCCATTTTAGCTGTAGGACTAAACACATATACCAGCATGTGTTGTGTTAAAGTGCTCATATTATGCTTTTGGGCTTTTTCCCTTTCCTTTATTGTGTTATATATCTTTTTTTGTGCATGTTATAGGTTTACAAAGTGAAAAAGCCCAAAGTCCACCCCAAAGGGACTTACCATCTCCAACAGAAAACACTGTTCACAAACTGCTCCAAACAGCTCTATTGTAGTCCAGCCTTTACTTCCGTGATGAACGTGCGTCACTTTGTAACACACGTTATAATGCTCGTCTAGCTGCTAGCGTGGCACGCCCTCATACTCTGCTTCTTATTAGCAAGTAGTCCTAGTAGACTCCCAACAAAGATGGAATAGAAGTGCGATGCCTCACTCGGTAGCTAACACAGAGAGCTCAACACACAGGGTGAAAAGAGTAGCTGCAGTAATGTGTAGTACAACAAAAATATGGTGTTTTTTTAACATTAAACCATGTAAACCTATTCTGGTACAACCTCTAAATACAATTATGAACCTGAAAATGAGCATATGAGCACTTGAAGATGTTGTTGTGAATGATGAATTTGTGTCCATTAACAGGATAAATAATTAATGTAAATGTCTGTAAATCGGTTTGTGTTGGATTACGTCGTGGTCGAATGGTAAAGTTGGGTGTACAGTAAGCTGTTGGATGTTGAATCTTAAGGAGAGAGTTCCGTGCACTGTAAATCTGCTGTTGCTCTGCTGTACAATCATCAGTGTTTCTGTCGCACATTTTAAGGGATATTGTGTTCTTCTTTGATAGGAGAGCCAACTGTGAGTATATATACTGTAGCTCTGTTTATATTCTTACCTTGATAGAAAGTTGAAGATGAATCCCACACTCTGGTGAGATTGCCTCCGTGCCCCGCTTGACCCCCATCACACAGTAATGTACCTTTATAAAGTTTAAAATGGTGGACAATCTCTGGTAAAATTGTCAACGCTTATGTGACTGTATTGACATTACTTGGTAATATTGTGATTTTCACTTTTTTTTTTTTTTTTTTTTTTTTAGAATATTTCTGGACAATTGGGTGTTTAATCTGTTTAAGATTATCATGTGATGACTTTTGTTCCAAAGTGCTCTATATTCATTTTCAAGGAATAAACTTTTGTTCACTAACAGTTAACATTAACACACATATACATATGCTCCAGCTGCCTACAAAACCAACCAACCAACCATGACGTAAAAAGTAAACATCTTGGAGCAAGACCCCTAATGCATATAGCTTTTTATAAGATTTATATGAACTGCAATTATACTGCTGAAGACACTATTTAAAAAAAAAAAAAAAAAGAAGCTGATTAGACGGTTCTTATTAAATTATAATAACTATAATGCTACTACATGCATGACTGAGGATGCCCTCTCTGTGTGATTTATGTCTGTGTTGTTTTGTCTGTGGTTTGAAGAGGGCGGGATGTCACATATTTCTGTGCACCAATCAGACTTTTAGCAATATTTAAATGGAAATCTGATGCCAGTTTGGTTGATTGCAGGGCACTGTCAGTCAAATCTGGAGATAGGTCTAGCAAGCGAGGCTAGTCAAATCTGATCAAAGCACAGCCACACAGAGTTTTTGAGTGGTAAACTCTTAATAAATAATGTTTTTGGAGCTTTACGTTGAATAGAAGCCTAAAATGCCTATTCATTAAGTAAATAAAATTGGAATATTTAATATTCTTCATTCAGATTAAGGTAATCAGAACTGTATACAGTATCTCACAAAAGTGAGTACACCCCTCACATTTTAGTACACATTTCATTATATCTTTTAATGGGACAACACTGAAGAGATTACACTTTGCTACAATGTAAAGTATTATGTGTACAGCTTGTATAACAGTGCTGTCCCCTCAAAATAACTCAACACATACCCATTAATGTTTTTTAATGGGTGCACAGCCATTATGTCGGTTAGCCTAATAGCTGGTTTGATTTGTATTGAGAGATGATTTTATGGAAAGTACCCCATGCCAATCTCTAGGTATGGTGAAGGGTATGTGATGATGTGGGGCTATTTTAATTCCAAAGACCAAGGGAACTTTATCAGGATGCGTAGAATCCTGGATCCATGAAATAACTGGCCTTTAAAAATAAAAATCTGCCTACCTCTATGGGATTTTAACATAACACTTAATACTTTACATTGTAGCAAAGTGTAATTTCTTCAGTGTTGTCCCATTAAAAGATATAATGAAATATTTACTAAAATGTGAGGGGTGTACTCATTTTTGTGAGATACTGTATATAGCCACTTTATATTCAGTTTTTTTACTTTAATATTGGGATATTGCATTTCATGTAAACATATGTCATGTTATAAATTCCACTCTGCTCCAAACTCCAGTCGACTACCTCCGCTGTCTCCCCCCAAAGGACATGTAAAGCATTTCCACTCCTGTGTTGTGACATGTATGCACTGTGATAGCAGACATGCTTTAATGAAGTTCTATTCTTGTATTTTGAAAGAATAAACCTCGTTGAGAAATCCTCCCTTTGTCTCATTGGTCGGCATTTCAGAGCGCTGCCAGATTTTACACAATACCAAAAGCACAAAATCTCCCCCACAATCCCTGTGTTTACAAAAACACCCGCAGGCCATGGACGACAGATTCATTCAATGACATCATGCTCACTTGCATCACTGTGTTGCCTGTTACCATGGTGATGATGATGACCCTGCTGCCTTCAGTAGAATCTAGATCCTCACTAGTTGACCGTTTGAACTTTGTGTGTGTGTGTGTGTGTGTGTGTGTGTGTGTGTGTGTGTGTGTGTGTGTGTGTGTGTGTGTGTGTGTGTGTGTGTGTGTGTGTGTGTGTGTGTGTGTGTGTGCGCGTGCCTTGATATGTTCTGTAGGTGTGTCTTGTGGGTAATGAGTCTGTGCTTGCTCATGTTTTCAGTGGTGTGTGTTCATAAATTGAGCACACATTGAGTGGATTAGTGAACCCATTTGTGTTATAGTTTGTACATTTGTATAATTTGTTTGTGTTTGTGTGTGCTCTTGGGTTTTTTGTATAGTATGCATTTCCGGAGATGAGACACGTTATGGGAAAGACCCAATATTACACCAATAGTTGTGTGTGAATCCTTTAATATCTGTGCAGAGTTGTGGTGTGTGCACAAGACTACGCTTACTGTTGCGAAAATCCCCAAGACATTTTCCTTTGTGTGTGTCTAACCTTTCAAAAATGGTACACCTCGTAATGCAACCACTGTAAAATAGATAACAGCCTTACTGACAGGCTGCTATTAAAAAGCTCCTTTAGTTCAGTGTGAAATAAGAATGTGGTTGTCTATCCACAGCCAATTACAGTGTTTAGTGAGCTTAGTGACGACACCCTACCTAATTACAGTCAGTGACTCTGTAATTACATGCAATGACACCCATAGTCTTGTAGGACTATAATGTGTGTTCCTGTCACAATATATACAACAAGATATCGACAGAATGTAGGCTACAAAATGTTCCATTAAATTGTTATCATGGGAGTCAAAAATCAAGATGATTGATTAAACATGGTAAAGGAGCATGGAAGGTAATTGATTAAACTGATCCAGATGTTTCTCAAAATTTAATTAACACAGAATTCCAGTAACATTTAAACTTGAACCCAATTTACAGCTCATCATCTGGTTTATGTTTCCCTAATCATTTTGCAACACGTCATGTGGTTATATTTACAACAATTTCCATAATTTATTGTTCTGCAAAACTTGAGATTAAACCTGGCTTCAAATTAACTGCTGTCTCAGCTAACAAAGGGGCACAAAGCATGAAGAGTATACAGTTGTACATATGGCAATAAAGCTTATGATATACAGTATTTGGGGCATGATTTCATCCCCTTAACCGGGACGAGATCAACAAACACTGACCGGAAATATCCAAATGAACACTTTACATTAACTGTAATGGATTACATTAAACTTTAAAGTTGTTTTGTACACTCAACTGACATTAGAGGCTACAGAAGACTTGTCTTCTTACAAATGCCAGCATTAAGAATGAAGAGAAGAGCAAGATGGCAGTACAAACCTAGAAAATAAGGTTTAGATATTAACTATTGATCCCAAATTTGAAATGTCACAGCAGCAAAAGTACAAGAACAGACACACAGTACTGATGAGTGATAGTAAAGAAGCCTATTTAATCTATTGGTTCGCAGTGGCTATGATATGGTTAATTACAGGCTTTGTTTGGGGGAATCTGCACTGTTACTTGTCTGTCCTCCATTTGATTTTTGCTCAAGACAGTCATTCCTCTCTTGCTGATGATCTGCAAATTTGGGGAATTTGACGTTAAATGCTTTTCTCGAGGACACAAACAGTGGCTATTTTTTGTTAAAATAAAAATGGCCAATATTTACCAAGACTGTCTCAGGAATTTAACCAGCACCATGTCCAATTCCAGAGCTCCTTCTGTTACCTCCTGTCTACAGCCGATTCAGTGCTCCTCGACTGCAGTCTATTATAGATTACCCACTTTTTTCAATTTGCTACATCACTATCATCATTACAAAGACAGCGCCCTAAAAGGTCCATCTGGTGTTTGTTTTTTTATCTGTGAGCAACCAGCAGGACGCCAGATTTAAAATGTCATTATCACCTCACTGTTGAGGAGACTGAAATGGTGATGGTGATTTCCATGTGTGCATGTTTACATCTGTTTGAATTATCTAAAGGGATTTAGACAGAAAAGAGTAATTCAATCAGAGCAGAGTTTATGAGTACCGAAGGGATACCGTGTCACCAGCTTACAGGGAATGTTTGACCTTATGATGGCGCCAGTATTACTATTACTATTACTAGTAGTACTATAGTGAAGTCAAGAGATCACCAAAGGGATTACAATTCATCTGGTCAGTTTCATTTACTCTCAATTTCATTTAACTTTTTGTTATTAAGGAGTAAGATTATGCGTCTCCTGTTCTGATTTTGATTTTCCCCTCGATAAGAATGTGGGCGTATATGTTTATGATCACACACTTCTTTTGTTTGCAGCACATAGTTCTGGCTGCCGTAAATGAGTGACGTAAATTCGATTTGTTTTTTGTTTGTCTGTCACAATTGCTGTAAATATATATGGATTAGCTCATTAATGCATCAATATATTTGTGAAAGTAGTCTGGATCTATTCCATCACTAAATTGCTTTTTATGTTTTGTTTTTGTGTTATGCATGTCTTTAAATGTACAGTGTGCTCCCCACTTTTTTCACCACCTAACCCTATTGTTATTGACGGCAAGTTTCTATAATAATGATGGCTTTTAATTCCTATAAAGGCCTTAAAATAATTAATTTAAATATTAGAAGCCTTATGTCTAAAATAGATATTCTAAGAGCCTGGGCAAATCACAATAAACCTGATATTATTACAGTCTCTGAAACATGGCTACATAGTGGCATATCTAATAATGATGTTGAAATGGATGGTTACCTGTTATACAGGGTTGATAGAGGATCAAGAGGTGGTGGAGTGGTCAATTATGTGTGTTCCAATTTGTGTTCTCAGCTTTCTATCCCTAAAATTGGCCCAATTGATTTTGAATGTGTTTTTGTTAATATAATATTACATGTAAATAAAACACTTATAATTGGAAATGTATACAGGCCGCCCTCAGCCCCTTCTGGCTCTATGAAGAATATATTGGCAACTCTAAGCTCCTTAGAAAAGAATAATGAATGTATAATTCTAGGTGATTTTAACAGCAATTGGCTTGACCGATCTTCAGCAGGAGACAGAAATCTAATTAGTAGTGTGAATTTATCACAACTGATTAATACACCTACCAGAGCAATTGGGAAATATATAGACAATTACGTAATAGTTGTAAAACTAAAACAAGGAATGCAAAGTCAGAATACTATAAAGCTAGCTTAAATAGAGAGTTTAAGAATCCAAGACAATTCTGGAATAAACTTAACACTTTACTTAACTGTAACAAAACAGGGCGAATTAATCAACTGAATATCAATAATGAAATTATTCAGAACCCCACAATAATAACACAAACTTTTAATGAACATTTTGTTGCAGTCTCTCAAGCTAATGAGACTCCTTATTCACATGCAGTTTTCAAAAATCCCCCACCCCAAAATCTTTTTTCTTTTAAACTGATTTCACCTATAGATGTTTACCGAACTATAGCAAAATTGAAGTTGAGTACTGGCGCTGGACCTGATGGAATGGAATCAAAATTTATAAAATATGCATCACATAACTTGATGTTCCCCCTGGCAAACTTATATAATTTATCTATAAATACAAACTCACTTCCACCTGTTTGGAAGATGGCTAGGGCATTGTCTGTATTCAAAGGTGGAAAACCAGATGAATTGAATAACTACAGATACTCATGATGAACTATGTATGAACAATTAATAAGTAATAATGAACAAACCATTAACTAATAGTTAACTAATGCTTAATAAATGATGAATTATGGATAGTTATTATAAAGTGCTACCACCTATTTCTATTATATGTACAGTCCAAAAAATATTTGAGAAATTCATTTTTATGCAATTAAGTGAATATATTGAAAATTATGGTATTTTATCAACAGCACAATCTGGATTCCAACCTAATCACTCTACTACCACAGCTCTTCTCAACTTTACAAATTATGTATATACAGCATTTGATGAAGGAAAATATACTGGAGCAATTTTTATTGATTTTTCGAAAGCGTTTCATACAGTTGATCCGTATTTACTCCTAGATAAATTGTATTTGATTGGATTAAGTCAAAGATCGTTATTATGGTTTAATGCCTATTTACGTGGTAGGCGTCAATATGTTGCATTACAAAATACACGCTCCACTAGTTTAATTATAGGTAAAGGTGTGCCCCAAGGCTCTGTACTGGGGCCACTTCTCTTTTCTGTTTATATTAATGATATGAAATTACAAATCTATATGATTGATGGAAGATCTCTTGAAAATGTAAATGCATTTAAATACCTGGGTCTTTGGTTAGATACTGAGCTATCATTTAACGTTCATATTGAAGCTACAGTCTTGAAAGTCAAACAATGTTTGTGTCAGTTGTACCATTCAATTGATTGCTTTACATTTGATACAAGAAAGCGCATTGCACGGCAACTTCTATTACCACTAATTGATTATGCTGATATTGTTTACCACACATCAAGTGTTACTTCTCTTAAATCTTTAGATCTTTTATTTAATTCCATATGTAGATTTGTTTTATGGTATCCATTTATGACACATATTTTTTTGCTAGAGCATACTGTGAATGATGTCTTGTTGAGTTGTTTTTTTTGTGATGTTTTTCTTTTTATATGTGTTATTGTGTAATGTCATGTTTTGAGCATGTGTGGCTCTGGCTGTTATTTTCTAATAGTGATTGAAAGGACCCCCTTGAAAATGAGATGGTACATCTCAAGGGGCTATCCAAAATAAAGAAAGAAAGATCAATTTATGGGATAGTTCTGGTGCCACTGTAGGTTCCGTGGGATGTCCCTCATTTTTTAGTAATATTCTCATCACACACTCAACAGTCATTTTAATTCCAGAGCTCGCCTCCTTGAGTGCACATGTTCCACCAAAACAAGTTCCTTCCCGAGGCTATTTTGCAGAAGCACCATACTTGCGTCCTGCACTTAGCGCCACCCAAGACGATTGTCATTGGTTTAAAGAAATGCCAATAAACCAGAGCATGTTTTTCTCCCATCCTGGAATGCTGTGTGGACTAGCCAGACCTTCACTCAAAACAAATGTGAACATCATGGTGGCACTAGAGGAAAAGTCATTAGGATATATCATCTGGGAACCATAAATGTCTCAAATAATTTGGTGCTAGTCAATCAAGGAAATTCACTGAAAAAGTAAAATTTGGATTGAATTTTGAAATCCAGGGTACCAAAGTCAGTAGGATTGACCCTCCGGGTCCATGAACATTTCATGGTAATCCCTCTAACAGTTGTTGAGATTCTTCAGTCTGAACCAAAGTAGTGGACCAATCCAATCCAATCCATAGAGCAGCACAGCTAGCATGACTAAAATCCAAAACATCACATCTTTTATCCTTGCTTTTCTAAAAAACTAAAACATTTGCACAAAGAGAAAGATTGCTTTTAATGTTCAATTAATAACTGCCATGAGTTTGGGGTGCCCTGGTATGTCACCTGATAGAGTGCACCCAATGTACCAAGGCTCAATCCTTACCGCAGCGGCCAGGTATCTTTGCTGCATGTCTCCCCTCTCTCTCTCTCTCTCTTTTTTTTTTCCCCCACTGTCCTTTCTGCCACTGTCCTATCCATTAAAAGGCCAAAATACCCCCCAAAAAATTATCTTAAAAAAAATAAAAATAAAAAACTGCCATGAGAGAATCAAGATGCTTTGCCATACAAAAGGACAGTATAAAGCACTTTATTCAACAGTTTTGGGACAGTTTTGGATGAATTCAAAGCTGGTAGCTGTACAGCCAGCTGGGCTACCAACAGCTGAGATAGAAAAACATCTTGCCAGTTGTCTGCCTCTTGTCTTGGCATGTTTAGTTTCTCATAACCAGTTTACAACCAAGATGTTTTCAGAGTTGACAAGAGTCTCATGATGCGTGCAGGCAGGTGCAGGAATTTTGAAATCTTGATTTTTTGAAAAGATTTCAACTGTTAGTCAGCGCAATTAAGCAATGCTGTTACCATGTGAGGAGTGTCCTTCTGTTTCATTTACTACAAAACAACATCTGGAGAATATTACTGTGGAGTACACACTGCAACATATGCACAGATCACGTCAACTTTCTCACTCACACACAGACATGTTACTGAATACTTGGTACTTCAGTAGGGAAATGAAGTAATGTTAAGCACTGCCAGTCCCACAGTACGTCCATTCACAATATGAGCAATTGGCTTTAGTCTGTTAATCAAATACAGAATGTAGGACACACACATACGCACACGCACACGCAAACGCACACACACACACACACACACACACACACACACACACACACACACACACACACACACACACACACACACACACACACACACACTTGATTCATCTGGTCCTGTCACCCCATGTGCCTGCTTTGTGATATGCTAAACATTCTGTAAACATTATCCTGTGCATGGTTACTGTCACCATGGCAGCATGACAACAGCGCTTAGCTCGGCCCCTCAAACACGGGACAGTAGTGTTATTTAATATTTGGCTACGCATGAGCACAGCATGTTTCTATCACATAATCCTGTCACACCAGCAAAGAGTTCTCCTCACAGCCATCCTGACTCCCTTGTGCAGCTGAACGCAGCACAGCTGTTGCTATGTTTTGGTCTTATCGCACAACAACAACTAAGCATAAAATGCTTGTTGAGAACAGTCTGCCCTCAGCGCAATCCCACAGACTTTGTCCACTGTCAGCATCACATGGGACCAGAGCAGATGCTGTTGCTGAGATTTGGGGTACATCATATAAAGGAAACGTATCAAGTTAAGTTAGTCAGCACAAAAACAGATCTGTGTGAAGAGCCCAAATAAGACTTCAACTGTAGAAACAAATCAGATCAATCAATTGATCCCCATTTTTCTTTTAAATAGCAACATTTTGGAGCTTGAAAACTCTCTTTTTTTTAATTAGTTACACACTGTTCCATAAACCTGAGGCCATAGTTCAATCTCTATCAAAATATTCAGTAGCAGACCTGTGTCCTGTCAAACACAGAACCTGCAATAACTTGTTAACTTGCACGAGAATGTTTGCCAAAAGCTAAGACTGTAAATTTTGATACTGTGCTATGAAAATGTTTTATGGTGCAGTATTTTGGGGATGAACTGGATCAAAATCAAAAACTTTTTTCATCTTCTGCAGACAGAAGTAACTTATACTCTCCAGTTCAATCAAAATGCAGCAGCAGAGCTTTACAGTAACTTAACGCAGGCCAAGAGACCGTGTTTCTACATCTGTGATTACAATGTTGATTTGAATATTTTAATGATCGTATTTAGCTTCACTGCAGACTTCAGCAGCCAGCTGCACTGCAACCAGCAGCACTCCTCTTCAGGTGCTTAAGATTGTCTTGCAATCTAGTTTCAGGAATCAAAAATGATTACACAAGTTCCTAACTAGTTTCAATTACTCTAACTTTTCTAAACCTGGTTGAATGTAATGTGTTAACTGTTATTCAGTTTTTTCAAAATGTATATTCCCTTGCATCTCTCATTTTATTTTAACAATTTTCTATTAAGCACTTTCAAAAATATTAAGAAATAAAGAAAATAAAGTGTTATTACATTCATTACAAACACTTTTTTGCAGGTATATCAAATTAAAGTTCACATTCCTTTTACGGCAAAGCAGCACCGGTGGGAAGAAAAACACATGGAGAAAAACTTTGATCTTTGACAATAATAAAAAAAAAACTGTGAACATTTGTATTTTTTTACTTTTCTTATGTGTCATATTGTGTTTCTAATTCATGTTAAATAATTTAGGCCTCTTTCAAATCCCTACTTGTCACCCCTAACTGTTTTATTGTCTTTGTATATCTTACAATTTTCTGCTATTTCATGTATTTTAGATAAGTGCTAATAACAATGACTGTAAATGTTAAATTATTTTCATTTCAAGGTAAAAAAAAAAAGCAGCCGGCTTTACAGTGTAACATGGGTTTGCACTCAAGCAAGGATTCGTACAGAGTGAAAACACAAGTAGGCCTAGAATCCACCTGAGTGTTGAAATCAGACTATACGCACTGTGTGTGTGTGTTTGTGTGTGTGTGTGTGTGTGTGTGTGTGTGTGTGTGTGTGTGTGTGTGAGTCTCTAAAATTTTTATCATTTCCTGACGCTTCACACAGAAGTGCAGCTCATTGGCTCTTGGAAAGAGAAGCACTTGTCAAAACATCCATCAGGAGTGAAGTGAACCGGCTGCCTTCACCCGTGGAATCAAAGGAAGGTGTGTCTGCTGCTTCCAGCCCTGGAAAGGTGTTGGTGTTGTAACCATAGCAACGTAAACAGAAGAGTTCAAACACAGATTAAAATGATGTAAGGTGTGTGTGTGTATATGTGTGTGTGTGTGTGTGTTTTTGTGCACACTTGGTTTTTTAAAGGCAGAGTCCAGTTGATTCAACTTGCAACGCCCACTTCTCACTTCTGGCCTTCAGAATAGCAGCAGGCGTGTATTTTATTAGCAAACGTTAAGTGTGTGTTTTACAGCGTCTCAGCAGTGTAAAAAAAATAGGTCTGTCTCTGTGTGCATTTGCGTTAGAGAGAGAGAGAGTTGTGTGTTTGTGTGTGTGTGTGTGTGTGTGTGTGATTAGCATGAGGGAAGTTAACTTCTATTTAATGTGTTCTTGGCCTCACCTGATTTTTCCACTCATTTTCACATTGAAGGAGTTGTCTCCAACTCAAACCAATTATGCGCGCACACACACACACACACACACACACACACACACACACACAACACACAACAACCCGTTCATGAGAATGCGTTGACACTCTCACAAACTAGAGGTCTTCTGGTAAAACTGATCTTCCAGGGATTATATACACACAGCTGGAGCTGTATTGTAATGATGTGTTTGCTCCACATCTGGGATGGATTCACTTCTCAAGTCTTTGGAGGTCATAATACGAATGATTTTAACAGTCTTCTGTGCCCACAACAACTTCTTATGACATTTGATACTTGCTTGTTATCTGAGATATGGGTTGTTCCTTGGACACACACTTTTTAAGTTCTACAGTTGGTCATTTTAAAGGTTATAAGTGTATTATCTGTTTTATTGGTCCAGTTGTCAGGTGCTAAACATATGGCCAGACTTTTATTCATTACAGTAATTGATCATTTGTATCTGATATTAAAATAATACTGTACTTTATTTTTACTTAGTGGCTATGTGCTTTTTGGGGGGTAAATCTTAAAACATTGACAGTGTGAGAGACAGACAGGAAACATGGAAGATGCAACAAAGTTCCGCCGGCTACAATCAAGCCAAGAACGTAAGGTTTATGCCGTAACCACCAGACTACCAGGCGCGCCACAGGGCAGTATGTTTAGTAGAAATAAATGGTTTATCCCACTTGGTTTGTGTGTTCCACCTATGCAGCTAACAAGTGCAAGTCAAGATTCGGAGAGTGGAGCTCTGGTGGTTTCTGGTCAGTTTTTGTGGCTATTGGCTATATTAAGAACTGTAAACATGTTTTCAGTGATATCTGGTGTAACATTAGGGCCACAGGTCAGGAGCATGCGATTAGTTCTTGGTGTGGATTTGGATCCAGGTGTGGATGAAGGACATTGCCTAACATTGAGAGTGTGAATATTTTGACAGCCACATGTGATGGTGTGTGTGTTTTTATGCAAATCCATATGTTGATGCAGATTAAACAATTCAAAAGAATTTCTTTGTGATGTGTTGTGTGATGTGCAGTCTCTGATGACTTTCTATTTTAATAGTAAAAACTAGAACATTCACACACAAGCAGTCTAGTGAACTATCTTTGTTTTCCCTACTTAAATAGAAGATTTGAACATAAACATGCTGAAACTCCTGCATCTTTTGGATTAGCAAAGTGAATTGCTGAAGTTTCATCCAGATCCACATACTATTTTTTGAGTCCAGGTAATGCACACACACTATTTTGAATGCAAACTATATATCTGAAGAAGTAAAATCAAGCAGATACACGGTATCACCTTGAACAATGTAAAGGTGGCATTTAAAACGAACTAAATTATGATTTCTAGAAAATACTAGCACCCAAACACCCGTATATTCACAGCAGGATGAAGGAATGCATAATTCTATAGAGACATATAAAGATGGAGGCGGCAGCAACACAGGCATAGAAACAACTCTAAAAGGCCAGTTTCATTCCAGTTGGGTCCACCGAGGCTGAAAATGTAAGCACTCATGGTATGTCAGGTGTTTCGAATAAAAGCGAGCATGAAAGGGCATATGAGGGAGAGAGAATCACGCATGTCTGTGGACGCTGACTCTCGCAGATTCACATCAAAGTTCAACATAGAGGCCATGAAGCAGAAGCGCTGCTGAAGGTCTTGCTGTGTGTTCAAGGTGAGTTCATGAAGCTGTTATATGTGTGTGTCAAATTAAAACACTCTGTGCTTGACAGATGTGATCATTGATTTCACCCAGAGGTGGACTGCAACAAGGTATTTACTTAAGTACTGTGGCCTTGAGATCTGAGGCTGTGACCTTTGAGATAAGTGACGTTTTGTGAGACTTTATTCTTTTAGTCTATATTTTTTACGCTATTGGAGATATTGTACTTTTCAGTCCTCTGCATTCATCTGACAGCTGCAGTGACTACTTTGCAAATTGTGTTATTTGATTCTATTCAGAATGCTAAACAAAATGATTGATAGAGTATAAACCAGTCCACAGTGAAGTGCAATATGTACAGACACCTGATTCATAGACCAACAATCCTGACACAGTAATATAGGCCCATCATAACTCTCTGAAAGGGGTCAAATAAATATTTTAACTTCACTGCTGATCGCCTACTTCTTTACTTTTACTCAAGTCCATTTTTTAAACTACAATGTTATGAAAGATGACACAGCTACTTCTCCCTCAATTTACAGTAAACTGTGGAATCGCGTACTATACAGCAGCAGTGGTGGGAAGTAACTAAGTAGGGTAGTCCTATTTATCTAAGTACTGTCTACTTATGTACAATTTCCAGGTACTTCCATGAGTAAAAATTTGTAAGCAGGACTAATAGAGTATTTTTACAGTGTGGTAATTCTACTTTTACCTAATTTAAATATCTGTAAATGCACTTAGTTACCTTACATCGCTGCATTTTGTTGACAGTACAAGTTTGAATGCAGGACTTTTACTTGCAATGGGGTATTTTTACATTTTGTTATTGCAACTTTTTCATTTAATAGCAAACGATGTGAACACAACAAATACCTTGAGTCATATGGCTAGCAGCGAGTAAAACTACACGTCCCTGAATCCTTTGCGGCGACGCTATCTCCTCCTGCAACGTACGCTACCAGGCAGCCAGAGAACCATAGACAGTTTAACCGAACGGGCAGAGCAGCTCAGCTCCGTGTTTACGTTGAGATGCTCACAACAAAGGACAGCACACCGCGGAGAGGCTGTCATTTAAAAGAAAGCACCGTGATATTTAGTCGGTGAGCATTTACAACTCATAACTCCAGGAAGAGGAGCAACAAATAACACAAATTCTCATCTGATTCAATTTGTTTACGGTTTACTTTGATTTTTTTGGGAAAAGGAAGAACCAGCCAAGAGGGGAGAAATTAGGACGAAATATCCTTTTAATGTTTTTTTTTTTTTAAGCCGGTGGAGCGTTAGCTAGCTTGCTAGCCTCAGCAAGTTGGGGGAAAGCCAGGCAGCAGCTGGTGGAGAAGCTAGCAGCACCGAAGACAACAAAAGGACTACATCATTTATATCGCAGTGAGTACATGTTTACACCTGACTTCTCTTAATGATTATAACAGCAGTTAAACACGAACGTTAGTAGGCTAATTCAGTGCTAGCCAGTGTTCCTTGTTATTATCCGTCACCTGCTTTGTCCTGCCAACGGCTCTGACACCATGAGCTGCTCGTTTATTAATGCTACTTTAACGTTACCTCATTTAGTAATGTCCATACACTCAGCAAGGTAAGTCCTCACAGGGCTTTTATTGTAAGCGCTGCAGCTGCGGAGTGCTGATCTTTGTCAGTGTTCTGCACATACTCATGCACCTGTTTTGCCTTTATCTTAGTGGAAATCAGAAGCTTCTAGTGTGTGTGTGTGTGTGTGTGTGTGTGTGTGTGTGTGTGTGTGTGTGTGTGTGTGTATGTGTGTGTGTGTGTGTGTAGGCTTCAGAGATGCAGGTATTAGTTTACATCACTTCCAGTCTGCATGCTGACCTGTCACATAGAGAGGGGGGGAGGGGGGAGGAAGGGAACATTGCCTGATAAGGAATCAAGCAAATGCAAGGACTCGTGCCATTACTGTAGCTTGATTGCAAGTTAATGACTTCCCTCCCCTCCCTTCTTTCTCTATCTTCCATATCATTCTGTCTCTCACCCCCTTCCTCCCTTTCTCTTTATTTTCCTCTCCTACCCTCCACCCTAGTCTTGTTCACTCTGTAGCGATGATGTGATAAGTGTATTGCTGAAGGGGATCTCGCTGACTTCCCTTCTCTGTGTTGGAAATGTCACAGTAAAGACAGACGGGCATTAACTCCATCTGCTCCACCACGATGCTCCAGGCCTTATTTCCATTGTCTGCTTGTCAATGTGATGATTAATCAGGACTTGCAGTGGATTTCATTCTTTCAGTATGACTTTAACAAACCCAACAAGACGCATTTGTATTAGGATTTTCAAATGATAGAAGCTACCCGCACTGAGTACAAAGTATCAATGCTAGCAGGAGACCTACATTTAATACTGAAAATTTGCATCTACATACTGTCACCTCAGTCCAACAACTGCTCCATAAGAAACACAGTTGGTTGAGTAGACAATGCAACAACTTTTTTTTTTTTTCTTTACTATTTGGTGTATATTCTGAAAGTTAAACACACGATAAAATTAATCCACAAAGTTTGGATAAAGGGAATTGTTAGTTTTTGTTTGAACAAGTGATAGTGCAACAAACCCATGTATTTTAAGCACTCACACTATGTTGCAACTATCCCTGTTTGAGATTCATCAACTTCCTGCAAAAATAACTAGTGTATCAGGCTACACTTCATTTTTTTGTCAAGTTGCAACAGTGATATCTGCTAAAACAGTGATGTCTTGGTATATAAAAAGGCTGAAGAATCTTTATTATATTTTTGTGCAGACTATTTCAAGTCTGCATTCTCACAGTCCTATAAATAGTGATAACTTCTTGTGTGAAGTGCTTGGGACACAGGGCTTGCATTGGGTGTGTTGCCAACAGGCCTGAGTGCGTGTGCGTTTGTGTGTTCTCTAGCAAGGTTTAGAGTCTCAGTTTCTGGGTGGAAACCGGAGCTGACTGTGTCAGACGGGAGCACAGAGAGAGCTCTGATGTCTTAATGGAGGCTCAGTGCTGCCCATATCCTTAGTAACCTGGTCTGTGGGGACACAGAGAGGCCTCCTTGTCTCGGCCTGTGCTGGATGCTCTATCACTGCTGTCCAGGAATAATAATTAAAAAAACCCTCCAAATGTCATCAATAATTTTTTTAGGGCTGTCAAACTAATAATTTTTTTTAATCGCTGAATTTCTATAGTTAATCGCATGTTTAGCACATGATTAATATTATATTATTTTGCATTTCAGAACAGTTTTTAAATACATATTAACAATGGAAAGCAATTCTTACCAGTGTATCTTGATTGGGAATCAAATGAATGCAAAGAAAGTGACTTTATGAACTTGATTTTAAGATTTGTATTTGTTTATTATTTATTTATTTACTGTAAACAAAAGAAAAATTTTAATCTGGCATCAGTATTAGGGTTGGGTATTGTTTGGTTTGGATACCGGCGCTAAAGCGGTACTTTTAAAACGGTACCGTGCCTTAACGGTGCCTGAACCGATACTTTTTAAGAAAGTTAAAAAAAGAAGGGTACTAAACAACAGTTGGCGACATTAAAGAATGGCTTGTTTATTGATAAGGCCATATGGTCAAAATTACATGATTTAATAATAATGTAATAACTATACCAATAACTTATTTCACTAGTAATAGCTGTTGAACGACAAAAACAACCACCAGATGGGAAAAGGGCATTTAACAATAACTCTGAATGCACCACAAGGCTGTAGGTTACCACTTTCATTGAATGCACCGTCTGTGTTTTTCCGAGAACGGCAGCTGCACATTGTTACATCCCGATGTCGGAATCCTCTACAGTGAAATACAGACAAACTTTACACCATTTAGCGTTAGCTGCCAGCATTGTAACCGTGTTTAATACAGCTACTAGCTAGCAGTAGGCTAACGTTAGCTGCTGTTGAATGTATTGTTAACTAGCGTTAACTAGATGTTTCTGTTGCCTGTAAGGTCTGTTTCAGAGCATCAGAGAGAAGCGCTGAAGCACCGGAATGAGGCACCCAAATCCGCGTTGCTATTCCTGCAGCAGCAGGATGTGTTACGTGGAAGTATGGCAAAGGGTCAAAATAGTAGCTTGTTAGGCATGACGCGAAGCCCAGTGAAGTGAAAATAAATTAATAAATGGTGGCATGCGATTTAAAAAACAAACAAAAAAAAACGCGTTATGCTCGGCCCTTAATTGCATCACGATGCGGACAGCCCTAATTTTTTTTTTTATGTTTTTATTTCAATTAACCCTTGTGTTGTCCTTCGGGTCCCAGTGACCCGAAGGACAACACAAGGATTATGTACTTCCGTTTACTTTGTTGAGAATTGCTCTCTAAACAAGGGTTAATACAGCACCTTAGTTCTTGTTTGTACAGCATTTTGGTCAGCTTAAACTGTGTTTAAATGTGTTCTAGAAATAAACTTTACTTACTTACTTTACAAGAAACAGGGTTTAGAGAGCAATTCTCAACAAAGTAAAGGGAAGTACATAATCCTTGTGTGGTCCTTCGGGTCACTGGGACCCGAAGGACCACACAAGGGTTAAAAGCGTTGTGGTCTTGTACATGCTCAGCAAGTTGTGTGATCCAATAGGACCATGAAACGCTTTTAAAATACTGAACAGAATTACAAAAGTGCTTCCTATCAGTCCAATAAGTATGGCTTATAATATATAAAAAAAAAAATTAAGTTTACTTTTGCATTTATATACATTTTCAGGATGGGAAAAATGCTAAATCTATGATGCAGTAGTTGCAAATTGCAGCACAGGATTTTGTTGTCAAATATAGCTTCTATAAATCATCAATTCACGATGTCCTTCTAAATCCTAGTTGTAAGATCAAAAGACAATGACAAATGTCAGTGACCACACACACACACACACACACACACCACATAACACCCTCGCCACCTCATCCCACCCTTTAATGCCCCTAATATACATAGCTCTCAGGTAATTTGAGGGTAGGAATTAATTACAGGTGACAAATTACTAATTTGTGAGAAAAAATGAATAGTTAAAAGAAACTATCAAACATTTTAACCTTGATATTGTACTTGATATATGCTCTGTAGACTGAGCTAAGTGTGAACTGTGTGGAAACCTACTGTACTTTGATTGCATATTGACTCGTAAATAGATGAAAAGCTGTAACAATCGGTAACAGTTGGTCGTTAACACCTTGTTGTTGTTGAGTGAGTGTGTTGGAGATTCAAACCAACGTGCCAAACGGCTGTGTGTGCGTGTTAATGAAACCTTAATGATGTTAACAGCAGGTTTTTCATCAGAGGATACTTTTATTTTGTAATTGTTTGCATTTTATCTTTTTGCATGGACGTGTCTATAGTGTGTAGTTTCATCATGGAAGGCCTCTTAGCTCAGTGGGGATCTGCGGGTGTAATTTTCGGCACAGCTGAGCGGCAGATTCCCCCCCCGCTGTGTGTGAAGAGCTTGGCATTCTCCTCCCGGACGGCTTACTCTTTGCTGGACTGGTAAACAGGCTGAAGTTTGTGGAGGGAGATTACGTCTGTCATGGAAAGTGGGTCAGACAGTAGGCACGTTTTTATGGCCTTGTTTTTGCAAGGTAGGGAAGGAAAGAGTTGGGGGGCATTAAACCACCACTCAATTTCCATCGTGTTGCTTGAGGCCGCCTGTGTTCGGTACAGTTCTCTAATACTCTCCCTCCTGTCAGAATCATTATCAATCAGTTTCTCAGATCAGATACAGTACCTCTGCTAACTAGGCATTCATACTGCAAGCATCTTAGGTGATCCTGTGTTGAGGGGTGTGAGGGACTTTGTCAAGTACATTCAAGTGTGTTCAGGCAGAGCACAAAGTGAATTTTTGCCTTTTGTTACCCGCATGAATTTGACCACGGTATTTATCCGCCCCAAACAGCCAATGTACAGATGTTAGCAGTGGCTAACTGGCAAGGTTGTGTGTGTGTGTGTGTGTGTGTGTGTGTGTGTGTGTGTGTGTGTGTGTGTGTGTGTGTGTGTGTGTGTGTGTGTGTGTGTGTGTGTGTGTGTGTGTGTGTGTGTGTGTGTGTTGTGGTCCTCAGAATCTGATTGATCTCACCAGGAACGTTTTTGTGTTATCTTCCTCCAATCTCTCTCCCTTTTCCTCTTGTCTCCATATGTTCATAAAATGAAAACTTAAAGATGCCTCTGGGATCAGAGCATATTTGTTTCTCAAATTATAGCATTTTTAACTAGCTCAATTATTGCTAGTTGAAAATGCAATAAAAAGCTTGGACACTTGAACGCCTTTTTTTGTTGTTGTCCCAAATCGCACTGATCCAGGCTGTTGCTGTCCACCTGTGTCTTTGCATTGACTTTATGTGCAATCATGCTGCCTAAAATTCATCTTGTGTTCTTTTGGACGAACACACTATATCTCTATATCTTAGTCTCGCTTTGCCAGACCTTCCTCCACAAGCGCTGCGGAGGAGGGTCTTGCTAGTCCCCACAGCAATCCGGTATGGTAGAGAAACGGGCTCTGGTTTATTGGCATTTCTTTAATAGCAATCGTCATGGGTGGCACTAAGCGCTGCACGGAGCCCCGGTTCCGCTGCAAAATAGCCTCGGGAAGGAACTTGTACTCGTGTGTACGTTCAAAAGATGTTTAGTCGTACAACAGAAAATTCAGATTGGACAGATAGTCTAGCTAGCTGTCTGGATTTACCCTGCAGAGATCTGAGGAGCAGTTAACCATAGTCCTCATAAATCCACCGGAGTTTAAAATGCCAACACAAAGAAAGCAGCTGGAAAAGAGTGACATCCGGCAGAATTTCATCAAAACTTCCCCAATCAAACAATACCTGCATTGATCCTTTTTGTACCCAGATGAATGGTAAAGAGACAGGAAATTGTTCTTGGTTGATGGGATGCAACAAAAACTGCAGCATCATTACGTTTTGTGGTGTGACAGTGTAAAGGTGCTGCGTGAAATTCATCAGTAAGAAAAACATTTTCTGGTAAAAATAAAATTCTTCCCGTAGTTCATCACACATCCACGTTATCATATGAATTATGTAAACTCAGTACAGTACAAACTGTTTATTGTAAAGCCTATAAATTATATAAATCTGGTTTGCTCAGAGTAATAATATGTAATGTAAGGAAAAAAAAAAACAAAGCACATTGGTAGAGAAGTACCTGCACAATAGCTGAATGCCGATTGTACAATGTAGTCCTTTCTCTTTCTGTGAGTGTGTACCTTCTTCATCACACCATCTCTCTTAAAGTGCTCATATTATGCTTTTTGGCTTTTTACCTTTCCTTTATATCTTTTTTGTGCATGTAATAGGTTTACAAAGTGAAAAAGCCCAAAGTCCACCCCAGAGGGACTTACCATCTCCAACAGAAAACACTGTTCACCAACTGCTCCAAACAGCTCTGTTGTAGTCCAGCCTTTACTTCAGAGACAAACGCGCGTCACTTTGTAGCACACGTTATAATGCTCGCCTAGCTGCTAGCGAGGCACTCCCTCAAACTCTGCTTCTGACTGGCTAGTAGTGCTTACCTAGCTATTGAGCATGTGCGACTCCCAACAAAGATGGAACAGAAGTGTGATACCTCACTCTGTAGCTAAAACGGAGAGCTCAACACACAGGGTGAAAAGAGGAGCTGCAATGTGTGTACAATGTGCAGTACAACAAAAATACCGGTATAGTGTTTTTGGAAAATTAAACCATGTAAACCTATTCTGATATAACCTCTATACAATTATGAACCTGAAAATGAGCATAATATGAGCACTTTAATGTCGAGCTTCTGAGGAGACTATTCATCATTTATTTAAGGAGCTATTTTAGTAGTATATTTATGCACGGGTGAGTATGGTCACCCATTGTGTTCCATAAAAATGAAGAATATATTTCTTATTTCTCTCGCTGCCTCTCTTATTTATCTTTTACACTTATCCATTTTGTTTGTATTTGTCTCTTTCCTCCCGTTTACTTCTCAGTCACTGAAAGTAACACCAATGCTTCTCCCCTGCTGCCAATACCTGAGTCAGAAAAGTAAGGGAGGGGAAGAACTGAAACATAGTGAGGCTGTTCAGCTCCTTTCAAAACAAGCTGTTGGGGAGTGCACAGTCCTATTTGGCTTTGACTTTTTACTTTAACGGTAAGTTAGCTGATATTCATGAATAGAAACCTTATTTGTAAATGTTGACGGAGTTCTGGGGGAAAAAAATATCTCTTAATGTCAGAGATGTGCTGACACAAGAAGAGCTGAAACATGTTAGGGGGAAACTAATAACATTGCAGTATTTTATTTGACCTTTTTGCAATAAACATTGAGAAATGGAACAAATGAAATAATGTCACCGTATCTGTGCAGCTTGTTACCTCTGTATCTCGACTGGGAAAGGGTGAAAGAAAGAGAATACAAAATAATACAAATATAAGCCCTTTCATCAACAAATCTTATTATTATTATTATTTTTTTTTAACAAATCTTATTTTTGTTCTTGTTTTTAATTACTGATTGTTAGAGCTGAAATGATTGGTCGATGAGTTGATAGTCAGAAAAGTAATCTGCAACTATTTTGATGATTAAAATTAAGTGTTTAGGTCTTTTTTTTTATTAAAGCAAAACAAACCATTCGATGGTCCATAGTGTTTCCATTGTGATGATATGCTGCTCTTCTCTGTTCACTGTAAACTGAATACCTTTAGGTTTTAGACTCTTTAATATATGAGACATTAGAAGACTTTACCTTTGGCCATTTTAACAATTTTCAGTTTACTGACATTTTATGGACTAGATGAATTGTTTAATTCACCCCTACTCTAATGTTAGATGCAAATCTAGAAGTAGTGTCCTTCTTGTTAACTTTCTTAAATGTATTTTTCTATGCATGCTAGATTAATCAGTCTTCCCTGAAAAAAATTGTGATTAGTGTTTTTTTCCAAAACCAGATGGGCAAAAAAAACATTGCTAGTTTCATTTTATATCATGCAGTAAAAGGATTTATATAGTGTACCGTGGTGGGCCAGCCTACAGTACTTTGCCTTATTATTAGGGCTGTCAATCGATTAAAAAAAATTAACTAATTAATCGCACAATTTGCTGTAGTTAATCGCGATTAATCGCATTTTTAAATTGAGACTGAAGCTTGTAGTAATGGATATTTAAATAATGCTAAATCACTTAACTTTACAAATATGAAGAGAAAACAAACAAGGAAAGGTTCTGCTAAGTTCAGAATGTTTAATATCTTTCAGAACAGCAGCAACAATTTGGCTTATTTAGTCCTGCTGAAACGGCTAGAAACTGTCCGACTTGAGAGCAGATTTTTGTCACCACCCCCAATATTAGCCACATACCTAATATACCATATTCTGAATAATATACAAATATATATATAGAGAGAGAATATAAATTACAATCTAGGCAGTACTTAATATCATAAATATTATAATATACATAGTGTTTAATCTGAATGACTAAGCAAAGCACATATATCTAAACACAGAAATGCACATCAATATCAATGTTACACATTAAACCAGTAACCCAAGATCACAAAGGTGTATGTTGGCCTAAAGGGAAAACATTGAGTGTAGTTTTAGATAGCGACGCTGTGCACAGCAATCCATTACCAATGTAAAGCGATTGACTACATTTCCCTTCCAGCACCGCAACCAGGAAGTAGCTTGTGTGACAGTGAGACGCACCAATTTCAAACATTTACTGGAATATAGTCACGGATACTATCGAGTCGACAGCGTTAAACATCAGACTGCAAATAAGGTTTTATCAGCGTAACCAACGTAACAGTTATCAAGCAAACAAATCGCGCACGTATACATCGGCAGCACAGCAGTAGCTCAACAGACAAATCAAACTTAAACTGCAGCTCAATGTAGCGAAACAGCAGCTTACCGGTGGTGCATCTCTCCTGACGAGACAACATGTCGGAACTAGTACTCGGTCCCGTTTATAGCCCGCGCTCATTCATTTCTGGATTCTAACACATCATCTTTTTTCTCTTTTGGGATCTTACTGGTCCATGTTTCAACTCTTGACTGGCCCGTAGGCCTACTTCAATCAGGTAAATCCCTCCTAGAGTAGCGCCGCCTGCTCTTATGGAGACGTATTACGTTTCTCAGCCGCCACATGAAGTAAACAAACACAGCTGCATTAATTTCGTTAATTTTTTTTAACGAGTTAAATATAAAAAAATTAACGCAAAAATTAACGCGTTAATTTTGACAGCCCTACTTATTATATTACATCCTTTAACCATTGCACATCATTGTGGCTACTGAATGGATATATTGTTCAGCTGTAACACCAAAACAGGACCACTTCTACAATTTGGGCAAATACACCCCAAAAATTCACCCTACTTCCTGTTTTACCACCCAACTAGATTTATATTAGAGCAGGACCTCCTGACCATAATTTGTTATGTACCAAAGTTGCTTGTAGGGCGCTGAAATATCCAAGATGTAGACAAAAGTTATCAAGTGGTAGATGCTGGTCATTTCCTACTTTCAGTGATAGTTGTTCCCCTGAGAAACTTGTTTCTTAATTTTTTACCTCTCTGTTGTGTGTTCAGCACCTCTGCCCAGACTCAAACCACAGCCTGTTTCACCTTAATTTTCCTTTGTATCAGCAGAATCTTTCACTTTTACAAGCAAGAACCGAAAGCCCTATTGAGGTTATACATGAAATGTGAAAGTAAGGAAGTGTTTTGAGGGTGTGAGTGTGTTTGTATGATTCTCAAGATACCATCTCTATGGTTTCCTTGCTGTGTAGTTCATTCAGGCGACTGCACCCAAAACTACTGATACATTTTGGCACCTTCTCTTTTCCACACGCACACACATATTCATATGTACACACAGACCTGTAATTATCAAATCCCCTCTGATCATGCATGATTGCCATTTCCTGCTTCACTTTCCAACCTTCCTGTCTCAAACGATCTTGCGTGTACATCCTCACACACACACACACACACAAATGTGTGAGTGTGTAACTTGTTGTGGCTTCCCAAGGGATCACTGCTGTTTCTGCGACTGCAGTAAAAGACTGGGCAGTAGTTGCTGAAAATCCATTAACTAATTAAAGTCTGAGAGTCCTTGTGCTCAACACAGCAACAGCAGACAGTTGCTGAGATGTGAAACACAAGCAGAATTGGCAATTCTGAAATTTAATTGATTACATAACATGTGAAACAGTTGCTTAGACAGTCCCATTCATTTCCAGAAATCTTAAGTCTTATGAGGTGGAAGCAATGCCAAAACCCAAACTCACTCCACTGAAGCCTCAATGCCAGCACCACCAAGCACTAGCTTGTCTCATTCGGCTGGACAAGAGGTTAATGATTACAAACTATGACCAGGTGCAGCACAATTAGGCCTACATAGACCTCTCCCTTTTCATTCCCCAGAGAAATGCAACCTTACCAACACTGCAAGGACCCAAACAGGAACGGACGGTGAACGGAAACATGAATCAGCCTCAAGCACGCAGCTGTAGAAAACGTCTTCCCTCTGATGTTTTCTAGTTTCTGTAATATTGACCTTTTAGTTTAGGGTATGTGGGAACAAAATTGTCTGATACCACTCTTGGCATTTCATACTGCCACCCTGACTGTTTCTAACTACAGCTAGCCTCTATGTGTAATGAATTATAAAGAGCTTTTATGTTGACATAGTTTTACAGACAGTTTAGATTAAACGGTGTGTTTGAGCTTTTTTTAAAAACACTGCCACACACATGCCACCATTCACTTGTCAAATAGACATAAACTGGCAAAAGGCTAAAGTGATAGAAAGCAGAACAGCTCCGAGAGGGAATATCGGCTGTGAAGAAACAAAGCTCTGTTCTGCTGTACCATGCTTCTAAGAAGGTCACATTGTAGACTACTGTATACGATCAGGAAATGGCGCTTGGCTGTAGAAGCACTAAGGTTTTTGTGAGAGTATGTATAATTGCTTGTCCATATGACCATACACCCACATGTGTTTAGCTAGCCAGTCGGTGTACAGTACGTCCTTGTGTGCATGACTGCATGCAATTCACTTTTGTGATTGCACCAATTTCAGTTTTTGATTGTAAGTGGCGCACAGGCCTTCAAATGCTTATATGTCTACATCTCTATGTGGATTTTTGTGTGTGCGCGACATTGCATGTGTTTGCATCTTGTTGCACATCCGTCAACAGAGCTGTTTGTTTTCTGTGTTCATAAGCCGGTCTGTGTTCTTCCCACTGAATCATTGATGAGATTGTAATTTGAACGCTGGCCCTCCTATTTCTTTCCCTACCTTCTGTCTTCAGTTTGCCTCCTCCCAGCGTCGCTTACAGGAAAAACCAGTAGGCTGCTCTGACAAAACACAGACAGCAGCTCTGCCCTGCAAACTTAATAAAGCAACCATTACAAAATTAAAAGCACCACAGAAACAAACAGTTGCAGTAACTTTTCCATTTATATTTTAAAGCACACACTAATGATGAAACTGTTATGAAAGAAATGGTTACTCACCTTTTTTGGCAGTTCATCATGCCTTATGTCCACACATTTATTCACATATTTTTGTGGCACAGTCCTTTGGAGATCAGCACCTATTCTGTTCCAGTCATCGAATGCTTGTAAGCATAAAACAAAATTTTACCAAGAAAAAATAGCAGATACTTTAAAAACAATCTTGACTCTTGACTATCAAATGAAACTGATCTATTAGTTTATCGAGAGAGGCTTTTCTAATGTCCAGTTAATCATTTCAGTCAGTTATTAGGCAAAAATACCAAGAATTCACTGGTTGTGGTTTTTAAAATTTAAATGTTTGCTGGTTGTCTTAGTCTTAAATAATAGTAAGTTGAAGGATCTTTGGCTTTTGGACTCTTTGTCAACAAAACAAAGTAATACATACATTTACAGACCAAATGATCAATTGATTAACCAGAAAAATATAAATAATAATAAAAAGGCAAAGAATAAAACACAGGACACAGTCATAGTCAAAGTCAAACAAATTAAATAAAAAAAAAAAACTTAAAGAATCTCAGTTTACTGATGGGTCACAGACTGATGATTTGAATATTTGACTTTCAGTGTTGGTGTTCCTCTACACTACATTAGAGGCCTTATGTTAAATTCATTCCTTTTACTCACACAAAATGAGGTTTCAGCCACTTTTCTTTTTTAATTCAAGCAGCCTAAGTTGGATTTTGGGAAGTCTGATTCACATGCATATTTCAAAAGTTATCCCAAAAAAAGAAATACAAAACAGGAACCACCGCCACTGTTTTTAATTCTCTTCCTAAGCTGCTTTTATTAGGCAGTAAAGCCAACAGTGGAAAGAAGACTTGACCCATATGTTGTGAGTCAGATTCACCTCTCTTTACAGTGAAATGAGTACCCTGACATGTATTCTAGTCCTTTGAGCCTCCAAATAGGCTGACCCTGGACTCAAGTCCAGCGCCTCTGGCTCAAACTGAGGACCCTGTTTTGGTGGGACTGGTCCTGCATCCTGGATCCTTGGAGATGCCGGTCTCTAAAACCAAGTTCAGACCAAAGATTCGTGATGAGACGAGTTGAAACTACTTGCAGCGCGTGGGTCTGCAGCGTTCTGAAACCTGCCAGTTGCCACACCAATGCGACTAGACGAGACGGTGTGTCATCTCCATAGCAATGACTCTTTGTACTTCCATCCTAACTTCCAGGCTTTTTGTAGCTAAATATTTCATTTGTTGCGTCTAAATGAGAATGTGGATAACGTTGATTTGGTTGGGGTTAGGCATTTGACCTCGAGTGGTTAAGGTTAGGATAGGGTTAGGGTTACGTTACAGGGAATTTTGGACACTAAACTGCACATATTCCTTGAGATACTTTCTACAGTTACATTTCAAGTGATGAATCGGTGAAAACACGTTTTATTTATCTGATTCACGGCTTTGTCCTAGGCTCTCCCTCTCTTCAGTCACACTCTCGCTCGCTCGACCGTACGTGCTTGCTGGCGCACGTTGAGCCTCCGTTAACAGTTTGTAACAGAAATAAAATGGATTATGGATAATTGTATTGTAGCTGACTTTACAAGATGACTTCGCTATTGGCTGTTCAAACAGGTGACGTCCCTTATGTTCTAAAACCAGCCTCTGGAGACTTGACCAGCTGAGTCGCAGGCGCCACCATCAGCTGGTTTGAGTCGAGGTGAGACGGGCCGGTTCAGACCGCTGCAACTTTTCTCAGCAACGTTCTAAAACGGTTTCGTCTTGTCGCAAATCTTTGGTCTGAACTGGGCTTAAGACCCCAAAGCAACTTGTATTTTGTTTTGAGCAGCAGGAATTTGGCCCAAAGGTTCCAACACCAGTTTTCCTTTTTAGGAGTGAATAGTGTAGGTGTGAATGGTGCTGTCATGCACTAGGAAATATCTGGTCCTTGTGCACTTAGCATACTTTGAAGTTAAAAGTGTGTATTTTTCGTGCCTTGGTTGACGTATGATTTTCATAGTTGAAATTGGTCAGAGAGGTGTGATTGTTGGCTTTTCAGCAGCAGAGCACGTTTTACTGCACATTTCAGCATGTGTTGGTTTTGTTAAGCGTGAGGCCCAATAGCTTTTGATGCCATCTTCACTATGTTCACATCTGCTTTCAACAACACAGCTTGGGTTTACATTCCTCACCTTGTTTCTAATGTTCACGTCCTTTTCCTGACCCGCTCCGCATATTTCATGCCTTGCTGTTTATAGCTGATGAGTGTGAGTATTGTTGTGGCAACGCTTCCTCAGGTCAAGTGTTTGGCATTGAGCCCAAGTGGATTATTCTAATCTGTCTTGTTACCGACTACTCCTTTTTTTTTTCCATCATAGTCACATCTATGGAAGATCCTCTTTAAAGTAGCTCAGCATGGCTTAATATTGGCCACCTTGTGTCTGTGTATACTAACTGTGTTGGTAACAGCACATGGGGAAGTGGTTTGCTTTGAGTACCAGTTTATATGCTCTCTAGTGTAGGCTAATAGTTACTCCAGAGAGCCCAGACACCACAGAGTGTGCATGTCTTGTAATACGTTTCTGTAAAAAGGGTGATAAAAAAGACAGATGGGCTAAAGCTAATTCATTTTTTATTTGCCATGTTATAAGGCATGTGTGCTCTATCCTGAGTAAGCAGGTTGTTCATCACACAGTAAGTCTACGGTTTATTCACATTTGGCAGACCCTCTCGGGCAGAGCGAATTAGAGTGCTGCTCAACTTTCATGATTCAGACAAACAAAACAAAATCAGACCGTTCGACCCCCGGTCCGGGCAGGGCCTGTCTGTGTGGCGTTTGCATGCTCTCCCCGTGTTTGCGTGGGCTTCCTCGGGGTGCACCGGTTTCCTCCGATCCATAAAGACATGCATGCTAGGTAACTAGGACTGCAGTTGAAAATGAGCCGGCTGGCTAACACTGGCACAATTACAGAAATGTTGATTAATGTGCATTGTCTTCACCCTGTGAGGATATATATTTGGTGGCAGTCAAATCATCCTTTTAATTAATTAGGTAGCCATAAGGTGCAACAGGGAGAAAATATGATGACTAGACTTACTATCTTCAAATCATTCTTTATGGATTAGTTCACTAAAAACCTTTCTTTCTGTAGACCAAGTGTGAGGTGTATAAGGTAATAATCGATTAATCTAGGGCTGCAACTAAGTATTATTTTCATCATCAAGTAATTTGCTGATATTTTTTTGTTTAAGCAAATAATTGTTTTGTCTTTAAAATGTCACATTTTGGTGTTTTTCCTTAAGAAAAATAACAGAAATTATGAATCGATTATCAGAGTAGTTGCCGTTTAATTTTTGGTCTGAAGACTAATCGTTTAATTGACTAAATCGTTGCGTCTATCACTTTTCTGTGATAGAAAACTGAATATCTTGAGGGTTAAATCTGTCGATTGGACTAAACAAGACATACATACAAATATCATCATAGGCTCTGGGAACTTTTGATGAGCATTTAATGCTATTTGCCGACATTTCATTTAGTAGACCAAAGGAGTAATTGAGGATTTTATTTTAGATTACATAGACATTTGATTAAATAGGTTTTTAGGATAGTTCTGTGTTGTGTAGACCTGACCACAAGTGTAGTCTAAAGTTTTTCTAACTGTTGTCCGACACAGGAGTTTGTATTTTGCAGTTTTAGGGTCATCTCGCAGTAGGCTCAAGTTAAATCTGGGGGTGACACTGAACCCACACCTGTTTGCCTCAAGTATTCTCTAACCTGTGTGTGTGTGTGTGTGTGTGTGTGTGTGTGTGTGTGTGTGTGTGTGTGTGTGTGTGTGTGTGTGTGTGTGTGTGTGTGTGTGTGTGTGTGTGTGTGTGTGTGTGTGTGTGTGTGTGTGTGTGTGTGTGTGTGTGTGTCCACTTTTATTTCCTTCCTCTCATACAATGTGTCATGGGGCTCATGTGATTCTGGCACACTGTATGTTTCCATCCATCTTGGTGGAAATATTGGACCACACACACACGCATATACGCTGGAGAACACCTCCAGGGACCATTGAACATGAGAGGTGTGTGCCTGCCTGTGAGTGGGTAGGGAATTGGGACTTGGTGTGTGCATCAACACGCTGACTCTAAATCACTTTTGAGCAGACCGGCTACAGGCATGTCTATGGCTAGACAGAAATGTTCCTATGTCTTTGCTCCAGTATGTGTTGAGGAAAATATCAAAATGAAAATATAAACCATGAATAAACTCACACACATCCATCCATCCTTCGTCCGCTTATCCCATGTCGGGTCCCTTTCCCGAGCAACATTAACCACACATGAAACACTAAAATGTTTTATTTTTTCTATTGTCTAAGATACCACTCAGCAGTAACTCATGTCAGGAGTTCACACTCTGGTTTGTATTGATAATGCAGTCTTATCTGTCTGTGTACACCCAGCTGAGCTTCAGGATATTCAATTCGTGCTACATTAATTTTCTAGAACGTCGCATCAGCAGTGGTTTTCTCTGTTGGTTTTATCGTTCCTCTGGATGGAAATGCTTTATGTGTACCAGTACACATTGTGGGTTTATTTTGAGATGGTAGTTTGGAGTTTTTGTTTAAATAGAAATAAAAATATGCTACAGCCAGCTACAGAGAGATGAAAAGATGATGGGCTAGTTAGAGTTGCATTGCAGCATACATCGAATCAAACTACTTATTATCTTTACATTCAGTGAAAATTAGGAAAAAGGGTGTTGGAGCCCTTTTACGAAATCCAATTAACACCACGGGAAATTCCATGTTAACTTTCCAGCCTGCTCACACTCTTTTTGCCAGTGTTTGGCCATTCGCCAAACACCGGCAGATTTTAAATTTTGTCTCAAAGTGTGTGTTTTCATCCGGTCAGCCAACAGGAAGGCCTGATAATTTATATAATAAAAGACTTACAGCTATCTGGAGATGTCCAGACTCTGAAGCCAGTCTGCAAGTTTCAGATAGGGCAAATAAGTGAGTTATAATTAGTTTGTTCCACACCATCATCATCATCACCATGGGTCAGCCAATGATGTGAATGAAGGCTGCTTTGGGTTTAAAACACCCCCTATATTTCAGCAACATTTTGCAGGTGCTCTATGTGTCTGTACAAAACTGCATTGAACTATATTTACTTAATGTATATATATATATATATATAGTCTTAGAGAATGTGCATTTGCATTATGTATAAAAATATAAAACCCAGTAAAAATCTTTGCTACACACCTCAGGTACAGTCATAAGAGTAGTAGTGATGTAGAGGTCTTGATCACTACCGGATTAATCAAGACACTTGATAATGCAACAGGAGTAAGCCAAGTGGAACCCCTCTGTTCAAGACAAATGCACATATGCTTACACACTAAGTACTGGGAAAAATGCTACCCGTCTTTCTTTTCATGTTCTGCGATGCCGATGCCTTCTGTTCATGTTTATCGATCGGACAAGTTTGAGCAAGAATAAGAGACAGAATGGAAGATAGGGGAAAATCTGGCATCAGGTCAGACCCCCCCGGATCAGTTTCCGAGTCATCGAGCGTCTAATCTTCACAGTGTGCAAACCCAATCCCTCTCCACTGACCCGACCATGCAACTCTACACACTGGAGACCAGACCCAGGGCGTCTGGAAACCTGCTCGCGCCCACACAAATGCTCACATATGCACACAGATGCAATTCACAAAATAAATCCCCACTGATGTACACACACAGCCACCTACACGGAAATGTCCAAACTACTTAATTTGTATGGTTAACACATGCTTTGACTTGTTTTTGAGTGTTGTTAAGATTGAATACTTTTTTTTAGACAATAACCATTTACAGTACAAGGATGAGGTTTATGGTCAGACCCAGCAGTCTTCCCTTTTTCCAACAACTATAAAACCTCCTGCATGATATGCTGCATAATGCTCAAGTTTATTCACTATTTGGAAAAGCAACAAAGACATAGACAAAGAAGACAAAGAAACTGTAGGAAGCCTTTCATCTCATGCACTTTCCTTCTTTAAAAGCCAATAAATTAATGACTGATGTCCAGATCCACAGGGATTTTTTTATTCTGTAATGTTTCTTTTTTTACCCTGCCACCTGCATCAAATTTCCCTTAGATTTTGTTTTAAATTTTAGTTTTATCTACCGTGGGGTACAGTGTCTTGCTTTATAGCACTTTGACGTGATGCTGGGGTTTTTGATCACACTTTCAGAACCGTTCATATGAAATGATTTACCGAAATATGTTGCTGACAAGCTAGCAATTTATTTAGAGCTCTCACCTGGACAAAAGTAGCATCATGTCAGCTGTACTTAAAGGTGAAGAGGTAGCAATTTGTCCTATCCACTCATAATTGTATCATTTTGAGCTGAGGAACGAGTGGTCTGTCTGTGAGCTGACTGGCGGACTGACTGAAGACTCTCCCACCAAGCAGCTGGTGTTTATCACAGGGAGTTGAGGTTTCTGATTTGAGGTATTGACGTGGCTCTGCCTCCCTTGGCATGGAGTTCCTCTCAGAGACAAACTGTTGTTGTTTATTTTGCTCTGTATGATGATTAGAGAAACTTTAGGCTGTTTGTAGATGCTGTAGAAGTCCACCCTTTAAGTTAATGGCGGAGCTCAAACTGAGGTTGTTTAGTACTAGGCCAGAGGCCTTTTTTTATGATGTTTAAATAACCAGCTCGCAGAGGGATATGCCCTCACCCCTCACTGATTTAAAGGTTCAGGGCTGTTATATTGAGAGGAAATCTAATCAAAGGAGAAGAGAATACCTATGTTGTCCTATGCACATGAGAGAAGTGTGTGTGCAGTGCTTAATTTGTAAAGTGGGAGGTCCTGGAGCGCAGAGGGGGGGGTGGATCTGGCGATTCAAAACGGGGGTTGGAGGTAACGGAACAAAAAAAAAAAAAAATGACACTGCCTACGTAGCTTCTCTGACTAAAAAAACCTAAACAACGCTGTGTGTACATCAGGGCAATGTTTATTTTTATTTCAGAACACGCACTGCATCGGTGCGAAATGTAAAAAATAAAATAAAAAATACACTGCAATCGTTTTCACAAGCAGCAGTTATCCATTGGACTATTAAATTAACCAAAAAACCCACCGTGGTCTCCACATTCTTGATCGGCAGAAACGGTTTTTGCTTGTTTGGGATATAAATGCACATAACAATGCATCATATGATGTCTGTAATGCATAGTTTCATTGTAGTTCAAATTGAATTTATATTTGTATTTCAGTGGATTGAATATTGTTGGAACGGAAATGTGCTGTTGTACTTTGGTGTAGTTTGCAGTTATGCCTCCCAAGAGACCTTTTCACTGCTGCTCAATTTGAGTTTGACTGTGGCAGCAATCACCTCTTTCCGTCGAAGCCATGAGTTTAAGCACATGGAGGTGCTTTTTCTCCTCCACTGAGCTGAACGACTTCAACGTTGCTTTCCAAACAGGACAAGAGTTAAGTTGGGTGGAGTTCTTCCTGGAGTGGGAATTTGACAAAGAAAGCTTTTGATAGATCAGCTGAGCATGCCATGTCTTGTTTACTCTGTAGTTCACATTTAACCTCTTTACCATCTACCCAACCATCTACTTTCTTTATTTGGTATCTTGCTGGGTTTCTTTTTACGCATCAGAAACATGGCTTTTCTCATTGCAAATTATATTAAAATATGTGTCCTGTCTTGATGCTGGTTATAAATCACGGTTGAAGATTACATGTGCAGGTACAATTTTAATTTAAGGGATTTACGAAAACATAATCCACATCTGCAGACAAGAAAAGATAAGACACATCTGTACTGGCAAGAGAATCTAAAAAACTACAAAATGACCATGGAGATAAAAAAGAATGTTGCATTTTGCTATGGCATTATTTTTGTTATGCAATCAGGCTTAAATTGACCTAAAAACATGATTTCATTGATCATTTTTATATAATTTAAAAAATCAGATTTATAGACGTTTATTCGCGAAGGACATTGGAGATCAAAACTTAGTTAAGTGTAAGTCTCACTAAATTTAGAAATGTGTGGGGAGAAGCTGAAGCGCCTTACAATTTAAAAAATGTCTGTTCTAGATTATCTCACAGGTGGCGTTCGGCTGTGCCATTAGAATGTCAGTTGTCCATTTTAAGTCCCGCTCTGCCCATTTTTCATTTGACAGCAGACTACTCAGTGTTCTTTGAAAATATTCTTTCTCTTTGGTTTCAGACTAGGCTTTGGTACTTCTGTAATTTTATCGGGGTCTGTTACCTAGAACTGATCACCTCTCTGTAAAGTGAGCTTTGGGCATAAAACAGGAAAACGACATTTATACTACAGTGATGCAATAAAGAGCTATTGGTTTTGGGTACACATAACACCAAGATGTTTATGCCCCCCATCTATTTGTGATAAAGGAAGGAAGACATTTGTTATGAGGGATGCAAAGATGAAAAGACTAAAGAGGAGGGATAGGTAGAAGAGAGACTTTCTTTTTTTGGAAAATAATTTATGTAAGCTTTTGAAGAAGACATGTGATTCTGCTGCTCAGCATGGAACCGCTGGGGAGCTCAGAGCCTCTCGCTCGCAAGCCGCTCACAGTGAACATGAAAGGTGAGAAACGCCTAAAAGCCTCAGAGTGCTTGAGGATGTGGTGAGAGCCAGTAATACTGGAACGATAAAGCTATCGGATGACCTTCTTGATGAAGGGTTTTGATAAAGATCACAGCAGCCACAAGTAGGAAGATGAGCAGCATCTTTCCTAACTTAGGTTTCACATTTTTACACCTCCATACCTTCGCTAACAAAACTACCATCCTCTTTCAGCCTACATTTTTATTGATACCGTCTTTTAGCGCAGCAGGTAGAATTTCAGTAGCTCTTGGAGTGCCGTGACAAAACACAGAAAAAGTAAATATATAACCGAGAGGTTGCTAAACACATTCTGGAGACAGCTGGTCAATTTGCAGGAAAATAAATATGAGAAAACCCAGGCAAGATGGATTTGTTTTCAGCAAGCAATTTGTTAAAAATGTGACTCTAGCAGGTGTGCTTCATATTAAACTCCACATGTCTAGAAAGCCAGAAACATCTCCTCCTCTTTGAGTCTATGCCAGGCATCTGTTATTATTTATTGATATGATGACCCACTTCACCAGAGGGATATCATTACCACTTTCCAGTAATGAAGATGTCACACTGTGTTGGAGGTTGGGGTTTTCTTTTCTACCCTGACCTGTCCTGGTCCCTGATGTGGGCATTCTTCTTTCACAGAGTTTGTCCTTGTTTGCTACAGTTTTTAAATTGTTTAAAAAGCTCACTTTTTCTGCTGTTTTTCTATGTCATATGCTATGACAATAACCTGCATATTCTTGGATAAGACTGTTGGTTGGACAAAACAAGAAAGTGGAATAAGCCATCTTTGGCTCTGGGCATATTCTGACATAAAAACATGTATCGTTTAATTGAGAAAATAATTGGCAGATTAATCATTATTTAAAATAATATACTTCTTTTACTCTTACCTTATATGGGAGTTCACTTTTATTTCCTTTTATGTTATTAACATTTTAAATGTTTGTCATTGACTGTGTTGGAAATTAATTATTTTAATTTCAGTGAGGCAACTGAGTTGAAAGAATTGCAGGTACAAAAACTGGGAAAACTAGTAACACAAAGTATCATATATCATTATCATCATCATTATGGAGGTGTGGGAACTGTTGTCACATAAACCAGTACAGTAGCTAATAGTTGATTTAGGAGATTAGTTACCACCATACAGTTCCCCCTTTGAGTTCCTCTTTGTCCACCCTGTTAAGAGTTTCTTCTGACCCATTTCTGGTTTCTGACCTACCAGCCAACACCGCCTCTGGTTAAATTGTTCCTGAAAGTGTTATCCTTTGACTTACCACTTACCAGCATCAAGCATTACACACCTTTCAACTGAACATGAATGCATCGTGCCGGTCTCAAATCCTGCAGAGATCTCTGTTAACTTTGGGTGTGACATGGTCGATTTATAGGTCTGTTTCTCATGCCGTGTTATGTGTTGCCCTTTGGCAAATATGTACGCTAAATAGGACAGTTTGACATGTTGCACTGCGTCTCGGCTGGCGATGGATTCATGAGAAAAAAGTGCAGCTGTTGCCCTGATTCTGTGTTACATGAAGACATATTTATGTGTTGACTGCCTGTGTGCATGTACATTTGCTTGTCATGTGTTGTGCTCTGTTGGAAGCCAGTGGGAATGGCAGGTGTCATCCGTGCCTCCTTGCAGTTAAGTTTTACGAGGTCTTTTGTAAGTGTGAGGTTGCTGTTCCTGCTGTCAGCAGCACGCTGTTACAATCCATGACCTCGGCCTGCAAAGTCAGTCTCACTGAGCTCTAGATCCACTGTTGTAGGACTGTGTGTCTCGGTAGCTAAGCAGCAGTTGGCATGCAGCCACACCGAGCTTTGTGTCATGCAGAGTTGCAGAGGCCGGGAGCTTAGTCAGACACACACACACTTAAAAAATTATATACACACCCATACATATAACGTGTGTACTAGCAGTGCCAATTTTAAGCAAATTCCTCAGCCAGTTTAATGATCAATGATTTGATTTTGTTTCAGCATTAAGTGAAGTAATTAGAGGAATCAAAGGTTGAATTAAAGAAATTAAAGCTGTCATTCAAAATTGTTTCTGATTACTGCAGTGTTGATTAGTGTAACTTTGAATATAAAAACAAACATCATTCATGATTAGTTCATGGGAAATCTCAGTCTCTGATGTTAAAGGCTAATGTTCACCATACTTTTGGCTGCTTTGCATATACGATGCTATACCGAATAATGGTCGAGTATGAACTTTATTTCCAGGGAGACTGGGCTGGGTGAGTTCATGTACTTGAGCCACACAAGAAGGAAGACTGTTTGTGATTGACGAATTAGGGGGACTCGGGCTCTGGAGAGGCTGCTGCTGTTAAGTTCTTGATAACAGTAGAGTTGAGACAAACCCATAATTCAGCACTCTGGACTCTGATGTGTTCAATAACGGGAGGACGTACTGCACTCAGACCTTTTTTTTTCTTGTGGTCTTCAGTTTCTTGATCCATAGGTCAAAATCAATTCCTGGCAAGTCAGCCAACAGCTCCCTCGGCACTACTGAATGTGTGCACATGTGATTGTACACAGATGATTTTACATGCACACAGCTTAGAGCATAGTCTTTTAGTATGCACTGACAATGCTGCGTGTGTGTGTGTGTGAGTACGTGGGATTAACCCCTTCTGTCAGGGGAGCAGGTGGGGCTGAGGCTTATGTCCAGTTTTGCAGTTTAAACACACCAGTCTTCCCCTCCCCCTTCTTCCTGCACACTTTTCCAGGTCCTCCATTTTGCTTTTATCTCCTCCATCCAGGATAAAACATACCTCCTCCACCTTGACCTCAGAAAAAGTGGAAATGTTAACAACCATTCGTACCACCTGCTGAACTCTGTCAAAAAATGTCAACTTAAATGTGTTGAACTCGGCTGTGATTTCTGTCTGTGCCACCACAGTTTCACCTCCACCCTCTTTTCTCCCTCTCACTGTGTCTGATGAAGCTGTTGATCATTTCCTGCTATACTGATTCTGTGGTGTGATACACTGAATATAGATCTATTGTTAACACATTTTGGGAGCGAAATACCAGGATGTGAGGTAGAACTCAAAGGTGTTATTTCTTCAAGTGTGAGGCTGTGAAACAGTTTGTACGATTGGTAGTACAATAACACTTTAAATCAGGCATGTTAGAAGACTTTGTTTTGAATTTCTCACTGAACACAGGTATCTCAATACATGTTAGGTAGTACTGAACAATGCTTCTGTCTGACATTGTGTCTGATACTTGAGGGCCTCTGTATGAACTTCTCCCACTCGGTCTAATGGGACTATCCTCCTTCCTGTTCTTCAGTGAGAGTGTTTGGATTAAAGCCCCCCCATCCCTACTCATCATTACAAGTGCAGGAGAAATATTCTGCCTTATATCAGGACTGCCTGAATGTGAAGAGATGAGGTTTCTATTCTGCTCTTGTTTTGAAAGATAGCGTAGCCCATTTAAGTTTTGCTTTATTTTTTCGTCAAGTGAGAGGAAGCGATGGGACATACAAAAGGTAATGAGTTTAACTTAAACCCATGATGTCCTTAGCTTATTGTAACAGGAAGTCCATCCTCTCCTTTTTCTCATGCCTTTTTTTTTTTTTTCACACATGCTTTCTTTCTCTTCTCCTCGCTGTGATTTCCTGTGTATTTAGAAAGCTGAGTCTGTGTTTTTGAGTCATTCTCTGAAGTCAGCATTTACAGACACCCACCTCACTCAGCAAGAACAACAAGCCACATGTATTCCCGACCTTAGTCATGTCCCTGATGCTTTGATGAAGGTCTTTTTATTTTAAAACTTTGCAATAAAATCTTTGGATGTGTGTATTTAGCATTTGTAACTATTGAGCAATTTCAGCCATTTAAAGTTGCTCTAAAATGAGGCTGTGTAGGGCTTAAATGGATAGTTTTGTTTTCCTCGTTTTCTATTATCACTATTTGAAATTACCCTTTATACAGTGGTCAGTGAGGACCTTCACTTGGACACTATAGTGCGAGGGGGGTTCATGATGTCCTGTAGGTCCCATCCCTCCCCATGCAAGCCCCCTGACTAACCAGTAGTAGTAGTAATTAGTACTTCCCACCCAAACAGCCCAGAAAATGCAAGGGGTTGGTTGCATTAATGGAGACCTGTCGTGCGATCCAGAAAGTCTGTCTTGTGTAACAGATCCACGAGTTTGAAAGCTTAAAATACTATGAGACAGGATTTTACATCTCTGGAAAGTTATCACGGTGACAATCGTTTTGTCTTTCGCCATGACAATCGTGAGGTAAATGGTAAAATTATGACATTAATTTAATGATACAAAGCAATCTACTAGCGGAGGGGTCTTGAATCAACCTGAATGGGTTTAATTCGCAAAAATAACCCGCTCACTCTACACTATCCCACTTACGTATTACACAGCTACTTTGACACTAAATAATTATTTTAAAATGGTCCTCTGGAGTCTATGATCAGATCTGTGTCCAATGCGATGGTCTGTTATTCCGAAATAACAGATGCCGTTATTGACCGATCAGAATTGAGTATTCAACAAAGCTGTGCAATTATAAATGTTGAAAACACATAGAATTTTAAGATAGAAATTGCATTTGAATAATGCTTCCTCCACTCAGGCCATCTTGAGTAAACTCTCTAATCTTAGTGTTAATCCTTTCTTTGTCACTGTACAGGGCAGGACGAGTGGTGCTGCGAGAGACGGACACATGAAGCATGAGAGGGTGGAGCTGAGGCTCAGCTGACCCTGACCCTTCCTTCTCCTCCTTTCCCCTTGCTCCATTCGATCAGCACTTCCCCTCTCCCTTCCCCTCCTTTTCCCTTCCTGTGTCCCTCACCCTGTTGGATCTCACCAATCTTGCCTCCCCTCCTCCTCCAAACCTCAATCAGCCGTGCCCAATGTACTTCCCGGAGCAGGAAAACATCTCCACCACCGCCTCCACCAAAGTGCCAGTGAAGTATGGAGAGCTCATTGTGCTGGGGTAAGCAACAATACATTACAGATACTCATCTTTACATCCAAAACACACCTGTGAATGTATCCTGATGTCCTATCCTAAATGGGTGTATTTGAAAAACGTACAAGTAGTACAAGTTAAGAAGTGCAAGGGTCAGAACTGTAGTTACTCTGTTGTGTAGCTTGAATGTCGCCTGTGTGTATTGGTCATGTTTGACTGTTTTGGTCATTGTTGGATCTGTGACTCATGGCTGATAATGGTTAGTTGTGTTGGTGGCAGTTGATAGCTGTTTTATCTCAGTCCAATCAGGCGTTTTTGAAAACAAATTCACCTCCTCGCCACAAACCACAAACAAAAGTTTTTGACCTCTTAATCGAACTGTATTAAACCAAGAATCACACCATAGAGGAAGTGAAGCAATGTGTCAACATAAACAGGAAGGAAGACTGCTTGGCTGGATCATGGGCATGGATGTAAACAATCTATGATTTTAAAATATTCAAAAATTGGCTTTCAACATTTTTTGGGGGGAATGAAATGGTGATTTGGCACATTTGTTAGACCTCAAATATACACGCGATGTATTTGGGTAAAAAAAATCATTAAATGCAAACACAATTTATGCTTCTTTACAAGAACACAGCAGCACAATATGTGAAGACATGCAGTGATCCAGGAGATTAACCAGAAATGCCTTTCCAGCAAACAACATAAACAATTGTGATATTTATGTCCAGTTGCATGGGGTCATGCACTGGGAGAACACAAAGATAGGATTGTTGAAGGGTTATAATTTAGTATATAATAAATGAGATCAATTATGGCCACGGGCATGCAAAATCTTTTCCTTCAGAGATTTGGTTTGACTCAAGTCCACATACTCAGCTGTAGGAAAAACCTTCCACCCTACCCTGCATCAGCATAGAAGACATATAAACACACACACACACACACACACACACACACACACACACACACACACACACACACACACACACACACACACACACACACACACACACACACACACACACACACACTTTCTCCAATAACAACTGACAGTGAAGGACTTCCTTTATCTGTCTGTCTCCTGTTTATTCCCCAAAGGGCTATTCCACTCCACCCCTCGTCCCAGCCCACTCCACAGAGGAATGCAGATGTCGGAAAGAACTCCTTACGCACACTTTCTTGTGCACGTACAACACTGACACACATATACACACACACACACACACACACACACACACACACACACACACACACACACACACACACATTTTTCATGTCTCACAGCTGACTCACAATTTGTTGTTCTGGGTTGTGCTGGAGCGGTATTGTCAGGGAGATGACCGTGGAAATTTTCCCTAGTGAAAAAAGCAGTGTGCAGCACTAAGCAGTAAACACAGTTCCATGCCTTTACAAGGGAGAACTCCAGTTTTCCGTTTTGCTCTGCTTTTTCCACTCCTATTTTTTTCATTCGAGGTCAGGCCATGCTTTTTAAAGGGTCCCATTTTGCTGGATGACATGAGTAGTCACACACTCTGCTGCAAGTACGGCTGCTGTAAGTGTAGTGAACACTTTAATACGCATTACAGTGCATTTTGTGTGTGGCTTCAGTGGGAGTTGAGCCCCTAATGCTGACATTAGTATCATGCTCCATCCAGGGAAGTGTATCCGTCATTGTGGTCATCATCATCTGTGGTGGCTGTGGCTCATGAGGTAGAACACAAGGTTGTCGGTTCGATCCCCGGCTCCTCCTGTCCGCATGTCAAAGTGTCCTTGAACAATGACACTGAACCCCAAGTTGCAGTGCCTTGCATGGCAGCTCCGCCACCATTGGCGTATGAATGTGTGTGAAATGGGTGAATAAGATGCAATTTGTAAAGTGCTTTGTCCGGTAAGGTAATAAAACGGCGCTATATAAAAATGCAGTCCAGTTCATCATTGTGACACTCTGTGGTAGGACAACCTGCTTAAGTTTAATTCCAATTTTGCAAATTATTGGAAACACAGAAACTGCAAGAAAAATGCTTTCTACTCAGTCACATCCTAAATTGACACTTGATTTAGGTTGAATCACTGCCTCCTATAGAGGCATGACTGGTAGGGAGTAGACTACTCACAGTACAGAAACTAGAATGGTGGGTGAACAGTTAAAAGAGTCATGTCACAGGTTTGTACAATAAGGCCATCTAGCTTCACATCATATTTTGTTTGAGGAATGCCAAAAACTGTGATCATTGAGTGCCCCTAATAATAGAATGATTTCCTTTTCACTTTGATTGATGATTTCCTTTTCTGATGATATGGATATGGACAACAATTCTCAAGTCTAAAACCAGGCTAACCCTGGAATAGTGTATGAGCTAAACCAGTGTTTCAGAGGATAAAAAAAGCAGTTACTAATACTGATTTGGCATTATACAATCTGTTTTCTGTGGGCAGTAATTATACTTACTTAGTTGGTTATGGTTTACTAGATGAAGGACAATTGCGGTAAATTACTTGTTTTCATGAATGTGCTAACTACAATAAACGGCTCAGCTGTAGTGAACTCCACCCATTTGGATCTCCCAGTAGGCTAAAACAAGGATGAGGATTTAATTGAGACTCCTGTGTGACCAATGAACAGGCTCACACATGCAAATTCTAATGGAGAACCCCATCAACACATAGCTAAGTGTTATGTCTGGCCTCCTCGCTAACGCCAGTCCAACATTTCCATGTTTGAAGCCCAGTGATGCTAATGGCCTAATCCGGAGGAATGCTCGGTGTCTCTGGGGACGATCTGTTTACAGGAGGGCATACTAGACATCTATGTGGCTTTTTAAACAACTGTGACGTCACTGGATACATTGCAGGCCCTTCAAATCCATCTCTGTCCATCTGTGTATGTGTGTAATTCCGTATTAACATAGTAGTTGTGTGTCCACTTCCCGGTTTATGCAAAGGCATTTTTTCATGTCTGCAATGAAGTGTAGTGTCCCATGCTTTTCAACTTTTCAGTGCAGCTGTGTTGCACCGGCAGAATATTGTTCATTTCTAAGACAGCATATATGGGGATGGAGAACACCGAAAGAAACATTCTCTCCCTACCACGTATATATTTAGTTTGGCACTAAGACAAATTTCAACATCTATTTTGTTTTTTTTGCTTTGTAACGCCTATGTTTTTAAGCGCTGTATGGCTCTGCCTTCAGTCTAATAACCTTTGTAATGTTAACACATGTAACTCAGCCATAGACCGTAATTACGGACACAACCTGTCGTAATGTTTTTACAGGCTTACTGCATCAGTGGTAGCTTTCTGCTGTACTGCGAGTTTTAGTTTACTAGTGTTTGGAGGGAACACACTCACACACGTGTGTGTTGCTAATTGTGGATATTAAAGAATACAGTACGTGTCTGCACCCACAGACTAACTTTTTCCTAACACTGATCCTTCCTGCCTCACTGTAGGAACAACCCGCATATGCACACACGCATTAACACACACTAACTTGTTCCTAACTTTGGCCGTTTTGAGAATATTTGGATACATGTACACTCACACTTTACTGCTACTCATGGGAACCTGGGTTTGAACTGCCAGCAAAACTTTGAGCTTTCTCCAGCAGACTGTCCTGCCCTCTCTCCGGATACGGGCTAAACTTCACCATGGTTACACTCTTGCCATGGTTACTCCTCTCAAACGTTGCTGTGGCTCTGTTCTCTCACCATGGTTACTCATAATCCCTCCCAGTGTTGTTTGATCCCAGAAGATCTGCTCTCTCATAGAAACATTTCACTGTAGGCTGGGCATCCTTACAACCTTTTGGTGTCTTCTTTACTGGACTCAGTTCAATGGGTGGTTACATTTTTAAGAGCCTGATTGGTCAAAGACACTTTCCAGCTAGGCTGAGATCCTATAGAGCATGGCTAGTTCTGCTGTGTTCAAAGTGTTTTCTCTTGTTTTTTCTTAATAATGTTTAAAGAAAACGTTTTCAGACATTACACAGTCCTGCGTCTGCAGTCCTGCTTTTTTACTACTTTTTTTACTTTGTCGCTGTGTTGTCCAGTATTTGTGAAGTTTACCACTGGATTCCTGCTTTTGTGGAAATCTTTTGATACATTAAAAGTTGGCTTTGAAACGTTCTGGGTAATAGTACATGCTCAGAAAGTCAAGATATGTTGTTCTTTTTAATTTTTTTTTGTTTGGCTTAACCTTTTTAAAAGAACAAGACCCCAAAAATAAATGATCTAATAATTCATGGCTAAGCAATTTCATCTCTGATCATTGAGTTATCACATTGTATTTATTGCAGTTGAGTATAGTTACAGTATATCAGCGAATCTAGAGGAGTCCATAACTCCTGTGGCTTCTGGGTGTCATAACAATGTTAAAGTAGTGAGCGATGTTTATGCATGTGGTAATGTTTATAAATGTGGTTTGGTTAGCAGGAATATCACGTCACATTGGTAATGGCTTATCTAAAACGTGTGTGCAATGAAGAACAAAACCTTGTGTAACCTGGGTGTGCGTGCTGTTGACAGCAACTAATGTGTATACATTTATACATGGAAACCCAAAGTACAGCTACAGTGTTGAAATCACTGGCTGCTATGGCAAATGAGCACTTTTTTTCTCCATCCATCCAGTTTTTTTTTTTTATTTCATTGCTTATATCCGCGAATTGTTTTAGCTTTTGTTAATCGTTTTTTTGTTGTTGTATTAGTGTTGTCAACTAGTACCTTCTGCTATGTTGAATGAGATATCTTGATTTTTATGAATGCAATGCACCTTTTTTTTTCGAGGGATGAACCCCTTTTCTACTATAATGCAGCTGCAGATGGGTCAGTTTAAGTCAGAAACACACGGTTGATATACTGAAAGGTAGCTGGAGATGACGAATGTTTTCTGAATGTTTTTTTACTTTAGGATATTTAGCAAGACACACACACACGCGCCACACACACACACACACACCACACACACACACACACACACACACACACACACAAACACAACACACACACACACACACACACACACACACACACCCACAACACACACACACACACACACACACACACACACACACACACACACACACACACACACACACACACACACACACACACACACCCAACACACACACACACACACACACACACACACAACAGCACAGTCACGGTGCAGCCGGGAGTCACAGAGACTCCATTCTGTTGGAGGGAACGCCTCTGTTTATCCTTCTTTCCTCGGCCATGTATCGGGCTAAATGAGTCTCTTTGTGTGTTTATTTTCTCAGCCTTTCTGGGGTTATGTTTGGAGGGCTTTGTTGTTTATGGGGACATGATGTGCTTTTGTAAAAAAAGAAGAAGGAAGAAAAAAATGCATGAAAGTATAGGTGTGTGTGTGTGTGTGTGTGTGTGTGTGTGTGTGTGTGTGTGTGTGTGTGTGTGTTTGCATGTGCATATGGTCTTAGGGGCATGGAGGGAGTGCACCAAAATGCCTCAAGCTTTTTCCACAATGACTGTTTTTCCAGTGTATTATACAGCTGCTCAGACAATAATGCCCTATTGTTTTGTATATGTATGTGTGTGTGTGTGTGTGTTTATGTTTTTGTGTACGTGTGTTTGTGCAGGTACAATGGCTCTCTGCCCAACGGGGACCGAGGCCGACGTAAGAGTCGTTTTGCACTTTGTAAGAGACCGAAGGCAAACGGGGTGAAACCCAGCACAGTTCACATCGCCTGCTCTCCACAGGCAGCCAAGGTGAGCACACAGACATAAACACACAGTACAGTACACGCAGTACAGTATCATGTAGTCATCCCAGGGATCCCAAAACTGCAGTCATCAAAACCCTACACATCAGCAGTTTCAGTCCCTTTTTTCTTGAACTGAAAGTTTACGTGATGATTTTAAGTGAGTCTCATGGCTATAGTGGTCATTAAAATGATGAAGAAAAGAACTATGCACGAGTTCGAAAATATCATTCTTTTCTCCTTCTCTTAAAAAAGGATCATCTTTGTAGGGGTATGATTTTTATTTGTCTGACAACATCAAATGAAACCCAAAGTTCAGTGGATTTGGCCTCGCTGCTCCACCAAAGCCTTTTTTAGAAATTCGGTTTGCTTTTTGTTCTGATATTAAAGTATCAGACAGACACACACACACACACACACACACCATCAACAAGACAGGAAATGGAAAGTGTTTAGCAAAGCTTCCCTGACTTAGCAGAAAAGGGAAAATAAGCAGATACAAGGCTCTGTCAAAGTTTAAAAGGTATTTGAACAATGTATTTTACACAGAGTTTAACCGGAACACGCTGAAGGTTTATAGGAGAAACATGTGAACGGTCCAGTGGAAGGTAACTGAGTGTATTCTAGCAAAAGCCTGGGAAGCACATGTCCGTGTGTTTCCATTGTCAGTTATAAGGCCGCCCAGACATCTGTTAAATGAACAGGCGGTTGGACACACACCTTTGTATTCTCTTTCACACACACAGAGGCCAGGGTTTTAGCTGCAATGATTTAAAGAGTCTCGAAATTCCTGGTGGTCCTGACTGACTGAAAAGATGTTGAAGCTGTGTAAAGTCCAGCCAGTGACTACATAACTGAACTCTTCACCCACTCCACCCTTCCTATTTGTACCTATTGTTCTCTGTGAGGATCAGTGAGCAGGCTTTTTTGCCATAAAGCATGTTCAGGTTCAGTCCTTGTGTACATTTTAGGTCAGGGGTGTCAAACAAATTTTTATTAAGGGCCACAATGGAAAGAGAGAATCACACCAAGGGCCAGACATGTAGAGTTTATTGACGTGCTTTTGTTAATGCATGTCACTTTTTTTTTTTTTTACATTTTGGTAGCTTTTTTCCTCATTTTTGTTGTTTTTGTTCTGACTTTTTTGTGGCATTTTTTTCAGACATTTGTCACCTTTTTGTAAATTTGTTGCTTTTTCTGACATTTTTGTACGCTTTTTGTCAAATTTTTGTTGACCTGAAGCTCTACAAAAGTCATCAAAAGAGTTCCTTAGCCATCGTAGAATTTAGCAAATCAAGCAAAACAATGATACATTTTATTTTTTTTTAACAACATGTTTCACAGCCTGAATATGAAAACTCTCTGCTTATGGGGGAATTTCTGAGTGTCAGAGTCGGCAAATCTGCCATATGTCTGCTTTGAATGTCAGGTAATTGCAGTTTAAAAAACACTTTCCTGTGTTTTTGGTTTGACGCACAACTAGGAAGTCTAAAATGTATTGTGAACCCAAAGTGATATACGGGCCGGATCAAAATCAGCAACGGGCCGGATTTGCCTTGAGTTTGACATGTGTTTTAGGTGAAGGGCTGGATTTGAGAACATTTACTTGTCTCTCTGTCTTCTCTGTTTTCATCTATCCTTTCTTCCTTACTGTCCCATCAGGCCATAAGCAACAAAGACCAGCACAGCATTTCTTACACTTTGTCTCGAGCCCAGACGGTGGTGGTGGAGTACACCCATGACAGCAATACAGACATGTTCCAGGTAACAAGCCTCAGCTTTTACAGCCAGTTACAGTCCTTATTTTTTCCCACTTCACTCCCTCTCACATGACTTACTTGTAATATCGCAATAATTTAATCTCATCTCTAACCTCATAGCTGGAATGCATTGTTTTCTTGATATCTCGTCTGAAACATGTCAGAACACATCTCCATCTCTCTTCACCAGATCGGTCGATCAACAGAGGGTCCCATCGACTATGTAGTGACGGACACGGTGGCGGGCAGCCAGAGTAACGCAGACACCCAGTCGGTCCAGAGCACCATCTCCCGCTTCGCCTGCCGCATCATGTGCCAGCGCACGCCGCCTTACACCGCACGCATCTATGCCGCCGGCTTTGACTCCTCCAAGAACATCTTCCTCGGGGTGAGCTGTGTTTTGTCTGGTGCTTCAGACATGTGTAGGCGAGTATAAGACAGTAAAAGGCAGCAAGATGAAAGGAGAAAGCACCAAATAACCATATGACAAAAAAAACCTGAGGGAATAAGACAGGAAAGAGTCATTTAGCTTGTGTTCTGGTAACATGAAAGATAAAACTCTGTCCAAAACCTTTAACCTGTTTTTTCCCAATCATGTTTGCTTTTACTTTGTAATAATTTTTTTTTTCATTTAATGTCAGAAGCAAACATTATTTTTCTTGATTTGACATTGTCATGACAGCAGAGGGACAACAACTAATGTCCTGTCTAACTGGTTTATGAAAGGGCGCCTGGGTGGCTCACCTGGTAGAGCGCGTGCCCAGGTACAGAGGTCTACTCCTCGACGCAGCGGCCGCGGGTTCGACTTCGACCTTCGGCTCTTTGCTGCATGTCATTCCCCCCCCCCCTTCAGCTTTCCTATATATAAAGGCCTAAAATGCCCCAAAAAAAATCTTTAAAAAAAAAAAGTGTCTATGAAAGTATATGAAAAAAGAGGAACTTTTCATTTTGTGCCGCTTGCAATCAAATTAATGAATAATAACAGATAGAGTGTGTATGTCTGTGTTGTGTGTGTGTCTGCGTCTGTTGGCTGCAGTGATTTATGTATGACTATTACTATATAAGACTTGGTACTGAACATCGAGGTTATAGGATGTGCAATGATAGGGTACTGTTGCATAATTTGCTGTTATATTTGACATGGTATTATGCAATGGGGCAGTGTGCAATATAGAAGTTATTCACCACAGCATGAGTTAACGGGAAATGTGCAATCATTATCTAAACATTTGTGTAATTCAAGGGGGAGGCTGTGTTGTTGGGGGGGGGGGGTTGTTTGTTCGTGTGTTATTCGTTGTTTATTGAAGCATGAGGAAATGTGTGACTATGTTGTAAGTTGGTTAACTGTATGTTTATTGTGTGTTATGCGTGATGTGTCGCCATCTTGTTCTCTCGAGTGCCCAAGACAAATTTCTCCTATGGGAGACAATAAAGGCTTATCTTATCTTATCTTATCTTATCTTAACTGATGCTTAATAATTTGCTTTACAGTTTTGTTTTTTTCAAGCTGCAGCCTGTCATTCAGACATTTTGGCAACACTTTTCACTGCGTACAACAACATGCTGCTGCTAGACAAGTCAGGAATACATTTTCCACTAGTCCCTCTCAACCCTATATTGTGCTTTGCACCCTGTTGAGTTCAGATGTTTGGTGTTGAGTGCTGAGAGAGATGGTCATGTCCCACTATAAATAAGAATATACGATTGACAATATACCGACTTCTCATAAACAACTGAGTGACAAGACATTACAGATTTCTGACTCAGGACTGCATAATAAACTTTTAACTTGTCCCCGTTCTGATCACACCCTCCGATGTCTTCGTTTTCCTCAGGAGAAAGCTGCTAAATGGAAGACGTCAGATGGTCAAATGGACGGGCTGACCACCAACGGCGTGCTGGTGATGCACCCTCGAAACGGCTTCACCCAGGACTCCAAACCAGGCGTCTGGAGGGAGATCTCAGTCTGCGGCAACGTCTTCACCCTGCGGGAGACCCGCTCAGCACAGCAGCGGGGAAAGATGGTGAGAAAAGATGCTAAACATGTAGCGCCACATTCACTGAACACGGTGCGTTCAGTGTTCTCAGAACATTCAAAACAAATATTCAACTACTAAAGGGCTTTCACAGTCAGGGTGTGTTCACAGAGTAGTTTGAGATTAACCATAATAAAACATTGCTGCTTTGGAAAGGAACTGTGCTTGTGGCTTTTCAAAAGGTAAGGATAGACGGGATAGCAGCTGACAGTCTGTAATAACGATGTTAATAATGATTTCTGTAGCCATGTGAGTGCAGCGGATTTTGTGATCACAACATAGACATATTACTTTTTAAGCTGATATGGTGAACTTTTTAACAAACCCTTGCTTATTTACACATCCAGCAGTTACAGAGCAACATTATCATTCATTCGGAGTCATGTTTGTGTCCACCTGGTGGAATGTAAGTTCAATATTATCTCTGTTTTTAGTCACTGCCAACTTTAGCTTCTAAATGCTCCACTGTGTTCAGCAGCTAGTCTCTAACTGTGCCTGTCTCTGTTTGCTGCTGGGCAGGTAGTATACAGTTGGTTTTTAGAGCTTTTTCTCTGAAAACAACTGCCTGCTGCAGCCGAAATTACGCTGTGACTGATAATTCTCTGTAGCTTCGTCACAATGAGCGACCCCCTTCACATTGTCACATTATTGTTTAATCAAATATTGATTATAGCCGCTTTAAAAATGAACAAAGTAATGAACAAAACAAATCCTGTCATCATGAAAAAAAATGTTTTCATGCAACTGCTTTTCCTACCAAAAAAAAGCTTATTTTTCTTTCCATCACTCCAACTCGCACTCTTGTACCAACTCTGTCGCTCAGGCAGCGGGAGGTCAGTCAGAGCTTAACACCACCAGGAGGTTATCGGGATGCCTTCCCCATGGCAACAGGTCCGGCTGTCAAAGCTGTGTGTAACAGGACCTTGTAAGGGGATCCTCCAGCTGACGTCAGAGCCTCTGAGCCAGTCCTAACGCTCCCGCTGTCATGTGGCATTTGTCTGATTGCATTTAGGTTGTTGGTGGTGTGTATGATTAGGTTTCTCTCCTCCTCTGTTCCTCTCCTCTCCATCTTGCCACCCACAACATACACATCATCAACCACAAGCACACAGTCAGCAGTTCTAACATTAATCTGTCTCTTTATCTGGTGTCCCACCTGTTTTCAAGTCTCTCCAGTGCAGCACAAATTAACAGCTCTCTTATCTCCACCTGCCCTTTACCATCCAGTGAGTTAACTGTGTGTGCATTATCCACCACTATAGAAACCACTCATTATTCCACAGTTGATTGACAATTTAGATAGTCGGCTATTGGGAAAGCACCTATTTTCATTATGTACGCTGACAGAACATGATGGGGGTTTAATTGCCATGCTGAATGCACACAGGAGTGGAGACAACCCAGGGGAGTCTTGTCTCATTCTGGGGGATGGTGATGCTGTCACAGAAGATTTTGAAGGATTAGTTTTAGTTTATTGTAGGTACTATTATGCAGAAACTAGAATCAGAATTGGAAACTGTAGTTAAGCTGCTTAAGCATACTTTACATATCTGCTCTGTGAATCAAAAGTCCTGTTGAGAAAAATCAGAAACCAAAAGTACATTCATATTTTATATATTTTTTGGTTTCATGATGGCGCCCCCTAGTTTCACAATATTTCATCTAAGTAGATGGATACCTTGTGTCCATACAGCCAATCAAAAGGTTGATTTTAAATCATATTTGCATCAAGCCGTAACATCAGCGTTCTATCATAGGCAGACAATCTCAGCAGCCTACTACACAACACAAGAGCCACAGACTCTGAACAACAACCCACATTAGCTTTTCTGCTAACGTCTCCTTCTTATCTAACTAACAAACATGAACGCACGTCTTGTCCTACATCTTAGCTTGTTGAACAAGCCACCAAACAAACATTCACCTGGGAAAGGTGCACCTCTTATGTCAGTCTGCAGGTTAATCCCTCATTACCACCACTGAGGTGCCCTTGAGCAAGGCCCTTAACCTCAACCGCTCCAGTGGAGCTGATCAGTGGCCAGCAGATCAGACTGTGGTTGTACTGGGCAAATTCCAGATATGATTGTGTAACTGTGTGAATGTGATCAGGTCGTCGGTGCAAATGAAAAGTTGTTCTCAATCGACTTACCTGGATAAATAAAGGTTAAAAAAATTAGCTGCAGCACCTTAAACAGCATGTAAACATACCACTTTGGTTTTTTCAGATTTTGGTATGCTCCTCACTCTTTAATACCACTACAACACACTACCTGCACATGACATGTAGGCTACAGTGCAAGTTTGTTTTGTCTCTTGTTCCCTGCCGGGGCTCAGCCTGTCAGCTGCCGTCAATCAAACACAGACCCCTTCAGCTGACTGAGAGGAAAAGGATCATTTCTTATATTTCCCCCAAACACATCTTTTTTTTCATCTTTTTAATAATAAAAACTCTTATCAATACATTCAAAAACATGTTGACAGTGACGTTGGAAAATGGATGACTAAATGTGATTTCAGTTGGTCTTTAACAATATACAGTCGTTTTAGACAAAGCTCTTTCAGCTATGTAATCTAGTGTATTGCACCCTCCCCTCACAGCTCTCTAAATGGGATAACTGCCCTGTGTTAGCGAAGGTTAACAGCTGAAGGACTTTCTGATGGAATGGGGGGTGGGGTAGGATAGTTGTCTCAGCAAATTCTGTGTATATATTTGTGTGTGTGTGTGTATGTGTGTTTGTGTGTTAATAGGTAGCTGAAGTGTGCTGTTGAATAAATTAAGGCATTTAAAATCCCTTGTTTTTAATCTTGCCTGTCTTTAGATTGTTTAAAACACCCCATCTATCATTAGAAAAACATGACACCAGAAAGCGATTTAGCCTGAAGAAAAAAAAAAAAACATTTTTGTTTTAGAGGATTTTTTTTATTTATTCTAAAGCAGTAAACATAAGGAGATATTTTATGTGCAGCAGGTTCGCTTCAGTTTGTGGACAGACTCACACAGCCCCGCCAACAGGGCAGCTGCCTGCCCTTCTGCAGTTGGACACAAGGTTGAAGCCAGCTTAATTAGGAATATCTTACAGTGCAACACACACACACACACACACACACACACACACACACACACACACACACACACACAGCAGTTTGCAGTGAGCCTGCTGTGGGGGCTGTTGTAAAGTATAATAAATGAGTACAGTGTCTGAGTTCCTGCTGTGTTTAATAAAAGTGTTTGTGTCGATAAATGATTTGCTTCTGTGTAATTAAATTATAACTGTGTCGAGAGTGAAAGTGTGCGGATGTTTACACGAATTGAATCGACACCTGAGCGCTCACATCATTAAACTTGAGTGTGGTTATTTATTGATCAGACAAATATTTTTTCACATTGTCATCTTTTCGTAGATGTGGCGGTAGGTTATTGATTAGAGGAGCAGCCATGTGATCCAAAAGGTTTCTGGTTTGAAATCACCTAAACAGCTGGGAGGGGGAAAAAAACAGTTTTTCCTCGAGCGAGACCGTGACCGAACTCTTACCCGTTCCAGTTTGACTGGGCAGATGTGTGAATGTGTGTTACTGCATCAGTGTGTGACATAAAGAGCACACATGCGCTCAGCGAACCTTCCCTGGACAAATGAAGGTTAAAAACGGTCACGGACGCATCAACCCATGGCAGCGTTGTGCTGCCGCATCAGAAATGTGTTTTCCCTGAGCAGCACAGTGACATCAACACCAGTGTTAGTATGAATGAGCTCACCAAAAACCCTGGGAGCTCCCCTCATTTCTTTTTTTTCCTCAGATAGTTAGTGGGTAGTTGTCCCTTTCTTTCCCTCCCTCTCTGCTGTGTCTTTCTCTCTTCATCCTCTCATTTGTGTCCCTGTCTGGTTTTCTAAAAGTGGAATTTCCCCTCTGTGTCTGATCTGACCGAGCCAAACCGAGTGCTTCATCAAGATTGTAGTTTACTTACACCCCCGTTGTTTTTTTTTTTATATTTTATTATTTCCTAGTGAAATCTTGCCTCCTTCCTGCATTACACAGCTGTCTTGAGGGAGAAATGTCTGTGTTACACTGCCACCTACTGTGCTCAGATGAATACTACAATATGTCCATCCATCCATTCTTTAAACTGCTTATCCTATTTACTGTCATGGGGGCTGGAGATGTCACTGAAGATGTCACTCTCTGGAATTTGAATGGGTAGGAATCCGTTCAACATAAGAAAAATAGAACAAGTAGGAATATTTAGAGAATCCTGGAGAAAAAAAAAGATCAGCTTTTGTGTTTTTTGAATTTGAACTGAATATTTTTATAAAGAGACATTTAAAGATGTCGGTTTAAAGGGGCAGTTTACATTTTTTGTGGACTTTTCATAAAAAAAATGTATTAAAATAATGAACAGATAAATCAATAATAACCTGTTACATAGATAATCTGAAATAATCTTTAGCATTCCTAATATTGTTTTACAATTATCTTTCAAGACTATCATCCTAATATCAAAATTGAGTTCCCATTCATATTATTCTGACAGAAGTAAAGCTGGAATAAATTAATAGAGAAAAGTTAAAAGTCAGTGTATGTATTATAGTGATTGTTTAGCCAAGCCAGCAGTGGGTTTCCAGGTATAGCAGTGTGGGTCAGTCGGGAAATAGCTCAACAACTATATGCTGTATGTATTGCCATGAAAAAATTATACTAACTTTGGTTATCTCCTTACTTTTTATCTAACACCATCATGTACACATAATCCATGTTCTCCAAAAAATGAATGATAAATAGCCTGTAGCTACCATTGAGGGAAACCGAGGTCAAGTACTACAGTAGGTGTTATTTCTGGGAATTTGACTTAAAGTGCAGTTTACGTTTTCTAAAATTAAAAGTAAGGTTCTTTAGATTCAGTGACCTTACATTTGGACAATGTAATTGTAAGAAATGAATAAATACAACAATTTAAAAACTTTTCCTATACCAAAGGTCAGGCCTGGTAGAGCAGATGAAACTCAAAGAGATGTTCTTTAGAAAATCATGTTGAGAAACTTACATGAATACAAAATTTCAGTTAAATAAAAAATAAATATGGAAAAATATCTGGAGGTGGACGGGCTTCTTGGACTCATGACCTCCAGTATTTCTAAAATCCTGGCAACGGCCCTGATTGTAACATCTTGTCTTGTTTGGTATTTAGTGATCTCAGGGTAGGCCTATGACCTGCTGTATTTTATTTATTTATTTATTTTTATTCTCCTGTTATCTGTAGCAGCTCATCTCTGTAACGTCTCTCTGTTCCAGGTGGAGACTGAGAGTCAGGAGCTGGTCGACGGCTCTCTCATCGACCTATGCGGTGCGACTCTGCTGTGGCGCACCGCTGAAGGCCTGTCACGCACTCCCACCCTCAAACACCTGGAGGCGCTGCGGCAGGAGATCAACGCGGCCCGCCCGCAGTGCCCCGTGGGCTTCAACACGCTGGCCTTCCCCTCCATGCGTCGCAAGGACACGCCGGACGAGAAGCAGCCCTGGGTCTACCTCCAGTGCGGCCACGTGCACGGGTACCACAACTGGGGCAACCACCGCGAGGAGATGGAGGGCCGGGAGGGCCGGCAGAGGGAGTGTCCCATGTGTCGAGCTAAAGGGCCGTACGTGCCGCTGTGGCTGGGCTGCGAGGCGGGGTTTTACGTGGACGCCGCCCCGCCCACTCACGCCTTTAACCCCTGCGGCCACGTTTGTTCAGACAAGACGGCAGCCTTTTGGAGTCAGATCCCGCTGCCGCACGGCACGCACACCTTCCACGCCGCCTGCCCCTTTTGTGCCCAACAGCTGACTGGTGAGCAGGGCTACGTCAGACTCATCTTCCAGGGGCCCCTCGACTAGCAGGGGCGACTTCCCAGCATCCCTTGTGTGAAGCACAGCGGGGAGTTTTTTTTTTTGTTAAGACGCTGACCCTTCAATGAAAAGAGGGAGCTACACAGATTTGGTTTTTTTCCCCCTCTGCAATTAAGGTATAAACTTTTTTCTGGACTTTTTGTCTCTCTCTCATTTTTAAGTGACCTTTGTATTGCTTTTTCATGAATGACAACAAAGATTTCTATATTTTCATGTGAAACCAGAGACACAAAAACCAAACAGAGAACACTGCTGGGTAAACCTTTTTGTTTTTGTTTTCTCGGAAAGAACTTTCAACAACAGTATTTTTCTAAATTACTAATATACTGTAGTGCAAACATACGGTTTTTATTCATGTTTATTGTTGCAATATACATCTGTGTACTTCTCTTAGAGCTAATTTAAACAAAGATGTTTATTTATGGCCCAGGAACCATTGCTTCATCCTTTATCTGTCAGATATTTCTAACTTCAATACTATTTAGCATTTTAATTATTTGAAAAAACAGTATATTGTTGATCAGATATAAAGTTCTAGGTGTGTTCTGAGGGTTCTGTGTCTTTCCCCCATGTTTGCCCCCCCTCAGATCGGTTTGTCGTATTTATACACCCCGTCCTCTGGCGTGCTCTCACTTTGTGTGTTGACCCCTCAGCCTTTTCACATTCAAAGCAATAGATTTGGAACGGAAACCTCCTGCAGCATTATGGGAAACTGAGTCTTTTGGGCGTCTTTGTAACACTCAGTCAGCCTAAATGGGCCGCTCCCTCCCTTTAAAGTCCAAGCGAAAGCGTTTTCGCAGGTGAGTCGATCTTTTCCGATCACAGGTTAGCCATGATACCGCAGCTATGTAGCTAAAACAAACACACTCTCACATACACACTCACACACTCTCGCTCTCTAACAAGACCTGGTCAAACTTGCACACATTAATTCAATTTATAAAAAGAAGAATACAGATGTTACAGAAAAAAGAGAAAGTGCTGCTTCTTCCTTATTCTGCTGTGATGTTTGGAGCTCACCTGCACAGTTACAGCATGAATGATAGCCATTATTTTTCCAGACAGTATTCTTATCTGTATTAATCTTCTTAGCATTGAGCTGAGAAATAGCAAACACATAATGCTTAAAAACACCCTGACTGTCTTTAACTAGACATTTAAATGAAATGAAAACTTTCACTCCAGCCAATATTGTAAGATGCTTTCAGAGGCTGATATTGACGTGTTTTATTTTGAAAAACACTGGTTTACTGCACTGCATTTCAGGCATGATTCTAAATACTGGTCATGATTTGTAAGAAGGAGGACTTGAGGTCATTTCAATGTGCTTCTCTCTCTCTCACCTGAATTGGGACAGTGCAGAAAGTCCCATCCATCTGAACACATTCAGATGAAGACAACTGTGGCTGTTTGACTCAGGTTTGATGTACACAAACACATGCATGGCTTCAAGCTACACAATTCTCTTCATGGATGCGTGCGTACTCATCAGGGCTTTATATAAATTTGTGCTTTTCAAACCGTGTGAAGTGGTCCCTATGCAGCGTTTTAGGAGCGACGAGCTCTACAACGCGAGTACAAAAATGTCAGGACTGCCTGTTCTTTCATTTACTTACGTTTATATATTCAAACAGCTTTGCTAATAACAGTCACTCGGGCTAAACGAGAGTGCTTTAAAGGTTTCTTAACAAGCTGTAGGGGCTGTTCATTTCACCTGCTATATTGACGTGGTCGCCAACAGATCAATTTGTGATAAATGTGGTACAAGTGTGTCTTGTTTAAAACTATGTAGACCACAAATAAAGGTCTGTAGTTTAATAAAACAGGAATTCTGTGAGGTGGCCCGAACAACCAAAAGAAACTCTTGGCTGTTGTCTCGTTAATATGGTCCTCCAAACCAGTCAGTCAGAGAAAAGTCAACTTCTACATAAAGTCTGCTAATTTTCTATAGAAAATGGACTAATTTAGCGCACATTAGGGCTAAATTATTAATTGTTTTTATATCAAAATCTGTACTTGAATTTGAAAGAGAGCAGTTAAACACAAGAGCTCTGAAAGATTATGGGAGAGAGAGAGATGGGGAACGTCTGGACACAAACTGACATTGCAGTTTTTGGTCGGCGTCTCAACCCCAAGGCCACACCACCCGGCTATGATTTTAAATATAACTTAAATGATTATGTAAGATTTAACCAGATGTGACAGCTATCATCAACACATTTACTCAGCTGTAGTTGGAGGACCTAAATAACAACCAACTGTATTATTGTTATCTTATTCCACTTAGGTATAAAGAAGAATACTTTGTGATAATGCTCGGTACATGCCTGTCTGGTTTAAAACTATGTTTACAACAAATAAAAGCCTGGAGATTTATAGAAAAAAAAATAATTTCAATCTCAATTTGTTTGAAAAAGTTGGATTCGATATTTTCCTCAAATCGTTCAGCTTTTCAAAAATCCATCTCTACAGGGAAGAGACAAAAACAAAGTGTACATAATTTCTTTGATCAAATTTGTATTGACTTACAAAAAGCACTGCGCCCCACCGCTCCCAGGGAACTTACTTAGGTCATAGGGCACTTCTTGAATGCATAAATAATTTGATTTGACGTGCAAAAAAAAAAAAACTAAGACAAAAACAGAAATAGGAAAATTGAATTTTCATCTCAACTTTTAAGCCAACATGAACCGGAAGTCCGTAAATTGTTAGAAAGAAATCCGAGCATCTACATCTCATGACAAACTGGGCAGAGGAAGATCACACGATCTGATCGAAAGCTGGATTACAGTACGGCGACTAAATGGACCTTTATGTCGACCGCTGACATCCTATACTGTAGTGTAGACCCATCAAACTACACACACAGACTGAGACCGAGTAATGAGTGCAGAGAAGGCAGTCCAGATATTTTGCACACGATGTAAAGCACAAATTGTCCCAGTCTCCCGCCGCGGACACAACCCACCCTGCATCCAGTTTTCTCAGAAGAACAAGACACACACTCGTACTGTAGAAACTCCCAAACACTGAAGCAGCTTCACTGATCAGAGTCACTTCCAAACTGTTCACAACATCTTCGTCACTACACACAGGCGTGTCTGTTTTAGTGTGTGTGTGTGTGTGTGTGTGTGTGTGTGTGTGTGTGTGTGTGTGTGTGAGAGAGAGAGAGAGAGAGAGAGAGATTGTAATTTATGTGTTCATGATGATTGTATGTGTGCAGTTGGTGTGTGTTCCTCTGTCCACACTGAAGTTCTCCACTCATTTTCAACACCCCAGTGCTTGGACTGCAACACACTAACTCACCTCAGGGAGAAAACAATGGCCTGTGTCACATCTTTACACACACACACACACTGCTAAGATCTTCTGAGGATACCTCATAAGTAACAAAAAGTCTATTGTGGATTTAAAGTTTTGTGTCTCTTTCACCCAGTTTTCGTTTTATGGACTCTCTGTGGATAAAGTGTGCGAGTAAGGGCTTCACTCCGTTTCTGTACTCTTATCTCAACCCTATTTTAACTCCAACACATGTCCGCCTCCCTCCCCCTCCACTTCTTCTTCTCCTTCTTCTTCTTCGTCTTCTTCTTCTTCTTCTCCTTCTCCTCCTGTCCGGAGTCTCCTTGTGCTTGTAAAGGCTAAAGCAAAGAATGTTTTCAACAAACACTTTTTTTGTAACAACTTTAAACAATAAAGTGTAAAAGTGACATATTTCACCGTGTGCTGGGTTATGATTTAAAAAAAACTAACAAAATCTCTTTGTTTCGCAGCTTAGAAATATTTAACGATAATGGGATAGTAACAGTGAGGTGGATATGCAAAGCATATGTTCCAGTGCTTTGTGTTTTGTAAGGAAGGAAATGCATTCAAGACATCTGTTAAGACGTCAAGGATCGACACAATTTGCCTTGATGAGAAACACTGAATGTAAACCTAAGTTTAGTTTGTTTACAAGAAAACTCCACCAGGCACCTTTAAGCTCCTGTCTTAGTTTAAAGCCCCTGAAAACTTTAAATAAGGAGAAAAGCATTCTTAGTGGTTATGCTAGTTGTTATTAAGAGTTAAAGGTCCTGTAGGTAGGATTGGGAAGATCCAGGACTTAGCCAACAAATTTGAACATCAACAACTTCTCAGTCCCTCACCCCCCTTTCTGCTAAAGCCCCAAACGTTCTAAGCCCCTCCCCCCACAAGGGAGAATGAATGTGTGTCCATGAGCAGTGATTGACACCATGATTGGTGCATCTGAACAGGGAGCTGTGGATTTTTGCAAATCGCACTATAGGCTGTAGGTGGTGCCTTATTACCTGCTTCATGTAGTTCTACTGGAACATAGGTCAGTTTCAGCAAATATGACAGAAAGTTAGTTTTATAAATCTTACCTACTGCAGCTTTTAAACAAAAGAAAAACCTCAGCTAATCTGCATATTAGTGTGTGGGTGTGATTTAATTGGCAATGCTGGCAACACAGAAGCAAATAATGGATTTAGAGCTTGACATGGCACCACCACTCAGCTAAGCTGCCAGTTTGTCCCAGTGGACACTCGAAAACATCCCACCACCATTATAAAAGAGACATCTGTAAATCTGTCAGTTTTACCTATTTGAGTGCAGGTGTGGGATTGTGTTGCAGGGACTATCTTAACGCTCACCTTTCAGTTTTGGTTCGCGTATAATGTGCACATTAGGGTTGTTTAAAGTTAACACTAAGGCAATGCATTTATTTGTACCTAAAAGTTGAGTCTGAATCTCAACTCTGTTAACCAGATCTTAAATCATAGCTAAACTCAACCTCTGTAATTATTATTTTAAATTATGGTATTTTAACAATTTTCCCAAAATCCTAATTCTGAATAAAGATTCAAAGTAATATTAACTTCGTAGGTGTGCTGTACTTTATCTCAGAATCATGTTTTATCTTTTTGCTTTATTTCCAAGCTAGCCACTTTGAATTTTGGTTAACCTCTCTTGTTTCGGAGTTGGGTGGGTGGTAATGGGAAGTTCTGTTTGGAAATAAGCTACATCTTTTTTTTTCCTTCTTCCTGATTTACAGAACTGATGTTATTTTAGCTTCCACATGAAGCTGTAATGCTCATTCACACCAGAAAACAAAAATGTTGGATGGTTGAAAAAAAAAAAAAAAAAAATGGAGATACAAAATGTATTGTTATCCTTCCTGAGTACTTATGTCGTCATACTTTGTACGAATAGTATGAACAAAGACATGATGTCAAATAAACAACAGCTTTCAATTGTACTTTTCATCTTGTGTTTGGAGGAATTTGAGTGTTAAAATGACAATTTGCTGTTGCACTTCCTGTTGTGGATTAGGTTATTGATGAATGCAGTGATTGTGGGTGTAGAGACACAACAGATGATGCACGCTCATTATTTCATATTGCACTTTATTCAGCTCTGAGGATGGAGACCTCGTCACAGTCACAAATCGACACTTATTGCTTTCAGGCTTCTGGTCCGCACGTCGGACCCATCTCAAGTATTCTTACACTGGAACTTTGTGTGTGTGTGTGTGTGTGTGTGTGTGTGTGTGTGTGTGTGTGTGTGTGTGTGTGTGTGTGTGTGTGTGTGTGTGTGTGTGTGTAAACCAACCCTCAGAAAAGTATTGCACCTCTTGTCTTTGCTTTGTGTGAAGAGTTAACGCTGAGTCATGTGATGGACAGAGGCGACAGGAGAGATTTGACACCGTAGTGAGGCATGCGGTTTCGTTCAACATTAAGGTCATAATGTAAGCAAACATACAAAAACAAAAATAATGCACGACATTGTGATATTTTCCATAATCTACGTCACACAGGGACTGAACAAATAAAGGCCTTCACTTTAACATGATTATTACGGTTTTGAAATATACTGAAAGGGCACCAAACAGGCACAGAGACACAGGCTGTTCACACATCTCCTCTATGCCACAAACTCTTGGGAGCTTTTCGGTCAAGACAAGCCCAAGGTTAGCCTGGACACTGGAGGTGTAGATATAACCAGTTCAAGTCTATTTTACGCTCTATTGGGTGGAAGTCTTAGTTGCCATTGCTCTGGACTAATTTCACTTTGACTACTGCAATGGTTCCACAAATTCCTAATGTATTGTCCTGTAAAAAAAAAATGGATTCATTTAAAGCTGCTCTAAATATTTATATTAACAATGGATCAAATGACTACCTGTAGGTGAAAGGTGTCACTCAGAGAATTCTCACTTCACCGCAGCGGAGCTTTTTAGCGTATTTCAACGGATTGTTTTGGTTTTCTGGCATGCAACTTTACCGTTTTGATCCGGTGCCACCGCTCTTATCACAAGCATCATTTTCAGATGCAGCAGGCAGCCGTTTAGAGCAAAAACTCTCCGATGAACCCACTCTGCGCTAATGCTACGACGACGAGGCAACGAGGGAAATGAATGCACGTTTTCTATCCACTACTGGCACTAATTCTCCAGTCCAGTTTCCGTAGAACATTGCAGAAGAAAGAAAGGGCACAACGAGATTCCATAATGAAAACCGCGGCAGTCTAACCTCAACTGAACAAAAAAATAAAAAACGTGGTCTGCTGTATGTACTGATTTGAGGAACGTTACAGCCTCCCCCATTGGGCCACACAGATGTGATGTTTTCGTCTCTTCAGTGGACGCTTGAACATGCTTCATATCCGTCCATGTTCATCTAGAATGGATGATACGTCTGAGGTAAGAAGACAAATTTAGGAGTGATTTTAACACTTATTTTATCTTTCATTTGAGTTATCACAGGGCGGTATGGTGTCTCAGTGAAGGGTTCGAATCTTTCTGCGTGGCCGTTCTCCGTGTGTGTCTGCGTGGACGATGAACTGGAAACTGAACTTCGTGGGAGTGTCAATGGTTGCTTATTAGTATGTATTGTAAATATCTGTGAGCTAGGACAGGCTCTAGCCCCAGGTACAGATACTGGACAACTGCACATTATATCGGTTATCTCTTTCAGTTGGACAGATCTTGTCACCGCTGTATTTTGTGGAACCATGCTGAGTCTGATAGTGAGATCTTAGTGCTTGAAATAAATGGTCAAAACTCATCATGACTTTACCTCTCTATGTAAGTACACTGTGTGATTGCATTAGCAGTGCTGTAAGAGCACACAGAGCATGAAGACGATGATAAATTAACATTATTATTATTATTATTATTATTATTATAGTATCTATTTTGAGTCTGTTTTGGCAGAAAGGAACAGTCAAAATCACAGTTAAAAAGATAATAAAAAATAGAATCTGATTTGTTGTTTTTCTCTCTACCATGGATTTAAGTCATTGTTTAATATAACCGCTAAAGGTAGGGTATTATTAACACTATTTGAGGTTTACATTTTATAATAAACAGCCTGCAGGGGGCAGGATATCCCAGCTACAAGCACTCCCAACCATCAACCATGTAAAGTACTACCTAATGTTGAAGCTGCAGAGTAGCACTGCACATACAATCACACATACCCTTTAGGGAGAACAATGCGGTGAAAAATGACGGGTCACATCGCTGGGATAAAGCCGACTAGGTCACGCGGGGAGGGAGCGTTTTGTGTGTGAAAAAGGCGTCAGTGGTCCATGATGCGGAGGTTGCCAGATACGATTTTGTTTTCCAGCATGGAGCCGGCCGGAATATCAATCCGGTCTCCGTGGTTGGCGATGATGATGACGGTGCCCTGGGAGGAGGAAGAGCGATGGGTTTAGTTTTTGTTTGTCAGATGTAGAATGGGAGGCAGGATTTAATTAAAGCAATAAATCAATGACAGCCACCTGCCAGCAGGGCCAGTTACTGTCATTAACACTGGAAGCTTCGGTTACGTCCTTCTTAAAAATGTACATGACCCGAGGGATTGTAGTCACTCAGATTTACTGAGAAAGGCCAGTAAAATCTAAAGCTTTATCTCTGTAATTTGGTTTCTCCGTCTACCTTGAAACCTTTTAAAAAAAAAAATTATTTATTTGACATGAACATAATGTTGGGTTTTGATCATGCATGCGACAGATGCTTATTTCCAGTGAAAAGATGTTTTACCTTGAGCGACACGTTTTTCCCAAGGGTGACGTCTCCAGACACCGTCAGGTGGTCGAGCTCCAGCATGTCGGGGATGCTCTCGAAGCGGGTCAGGTACTCCTGAACCTGAACACAGACGCACAAACGAGGACATTTGTCAACAACCTACTATATTTGTGTGAGTCTTTTCAGGATCACTTTAAATAATTTCAGCCCTGTAGATCTTCTGGCAAAACATTTAAACCTACCGAATCCTCTTTTTAAATTCTAGTTAAGATCCCAATTATTCCAACATTACCAAAAAACATCATACTGGCATCTAGAAAATGTACTTTTGAGAAGTGTAAACATTTAGCATCACGTAATTATACAACTACCATCAGATTAGACTGAACTTGAAATGTTATAATAAAGAGACTTTATTGAAAAAAGAAATGATGGAGGGAGTGAGGCGACAATGAAAAACATCTTTATCAGCTGTAGGTTTTGTATTTTGTTAAAATATTAAAACAAAAACAAATGTTAATCACAAAAAAGAAAAGATCTTTATCCTCTTTGGTAAAGCCAAAGAAAAGAAGACTAATGCAGCATATAGCATTGGGGCACAAAAGTGACATAAATACATAAATGAATACAGTAAATATGATGAATAAATAAATACATTGAATTAATTTAATTCTTATTTATTTAATCCCACATGCATGTATGCATGTAGGTTTATCCCATCCGTATCACTATTAAGTCACAATAAAAAATTAATTTATTTTTTGTATTTTATTTTTTAACACCTTTTTTCAAGTATTAGCTTCCAAAAAGACATGATTTGTTTTTAGCAAATGAATGCCTTACACTTCCATTATTCCATTACTCTTTATTATAACTTGAAATGTTATAATAAAGAGACTTTATTGAAAAAAGAAATGATGGAGGGAATGAGGTGACAATGAAAAACATCTTTATCAGCTGTAGGTTTTGTATTTTGTTAAAATATTAAACTAAAAAAAATGTAAATCACAAAAAAGAAAAGATCTTTATCCTCTTTGGTAAAGCCAAAGAAAAGAAGACTAATGCAGCATATAGCATTGGGGCACAAAAGTGACATAAATACATAAATGAATACAGTAAATATGATGAATAAATAAATACATTGAATTAATTTAATTCTTATTTATTTAATCCCACATGCATGTATGCATGTATGCATGTAGGTTTATCCCATCCGTATCACTATTAAGTCACAATAAAAAATTAATTTATTTTTTGTATTTTATTTTTAACACCTTTTTTCAAGTATTAGCTTCCAAAAAGACATGATTTGTTTTTAGCAAATGAATGCTGTACACTTCCATTATTCCATTACTCTTTATTATAACTTGAAATGTTATAATAAAGAGACTTTATTGAAAAAAGAAATGATGGAGGGAGTGAGGCGACAATGAAAAACATCTTTATCAGCTGTAGGTTTTGTATTTTGTTAAAATATTAAAACAAAAACAAATGTTAATCACAAAAAAGAAAAGATCTTTATCCTCTTTGGTAAAGCCAAAGAAAAGAAGACTAATGCAGCATATAGCATTGGGGCACAAAAGTGACATAAATACATAAATGAATACAGTAAATATGATGAATAAATAAATACATTGAATTAATTTAATTCTTATTTATTTAATCCCACATGCATGTATGCATGTAGGTTTATCCCATCCGTATTACTATTAAGTCACAATAAAAAATTAATTTATTTTTTGTATTTTATTTTTTAACACCTTTTTTCAAGTATTAGCTTCCAAAAAGACATGATTTGTTTTTAGCAAATGAATGCTGTACACTTCCATTAGATGCCACTGAAACTACCTGTGTGGCTCTATAGAAGAAGAGGAAAGTGGGTGCCCACTTTTCTTTTAAGATTTCTTAAAACATTCTTTGTGATTTGGGTGAACTACATTTTTAATGTCTGCTGTTTAGTTTTACATTTCGAAAAAAAAAGGACACCTAGCACCTTAAAATCAGCACAGAGCGTCTCATTCAGTAGAATACAACTAACAGAGTGAGCAACATGTTCCTATAGTTACCTTGGTGAAGGAGCTGCCCAGTTTGACGTGCGGCGTTGTCGGGAACTCTCTCCTGGGGCTCATGGTGAGAGAGCCGGCGTCCAGGCTGTACAGGTTGGACATGACCAGCAACAGGTCCGACGTGGTCTTGACGGGCAGGAAGCGGCTGCGAGGCACGTTGATGCCCAGGGCGTTGTCGAAGCATTTGATGGCGGCGCCGACCGCCGTCTCCAGCTGGACGACGTTCTGCCCGCCGTCAAGCGTCTAAAGACGAACCAACAGAAGAGAAGAGACCTGTTGGTTGTTGCAGAAAAAGTACCTTGGTTCTTTAACCCTCGTGTTGTCTTCACGCCAACCATGCACTTGTCCTCTCGGGTCAAAATAGAAAATTAACACTTTTTTAAACTTTTTTATTTCAATTCTTGTCCCTTTTTTTTGACACTTTATTTAAAAAGTTTTAAGTCTGTTTTTGTGACACTTTTTTTGACTGTTGACGCTTTTGTCCACTACCACAAGTACTGTATACGCACCACCCACCAACTTATTACCACTACTGTTACACTTATTTTTGCAATTCATGGTCAATAAACCTCTTTTAAAAAAGGAAATTATACAAAATTTTTGAGTCAAAAAGCAGAAATTATGAATTATTTTGACTAATGAAGCTCAGCGTAACTTGTTAAAGGAAGACTTCATATACCTTTTCCATCACTCATAATGATCAGCTGTTTCATGGTACGTCACTTGTCAGTAGTAATCAGATCGAGCTGTGTCGTTGTTAGTTAAACCAATCAGGGTCGGCCATTTGTCACGAGCCTATCGCAGCATGATATCCTGCTTTAAATCTGCTCTCTCTTCCGCGGTTGGCAGTTGTCGTTTCAGGAAATAGACTGCGTCCCGCCTCCTCCCCTTCTGCCAACGGTGGTCACGCCCTCGGACTTGGGTTTCGTCTGCGCTTGGCTGTCGACTGTTCCTCTGCTCGTTCACCACCGCCAGCGTTTGGACGCCATCGGGGGATATGTTTGGGTTTCCTTAACCCTTTAGGACATTTGGTTTCAATGGAGTCCAATCTCCAGAGACTTGTACATTTACATGTTTGTCGGTACAATAAATATGTTCATAATTGCAAGGAAGTCTCTCCTGATTGAAATATTAGAGTAATGTATGTTGATGGATAATCACAGACTGGTGTATGTCAGTTTAGTCCCGAATATTGTTTGGAAACCGTTTACATTTTTTTTCAAATGCTATAAAATTGAAGAAAACACTCAAAAGACTGAAAGTCTAGCGATCATTAATTGAACCTGCGAAGAGCGTTGTAGGGAACCATCCATGTTATTTTGGGGTAATTTGGTTAAAAAGAAACCCATATTTCTGATATAGACATTTTGATAACGGGTCAAATTTGACCCGGGGACAACATGAGGGTTACGTTTTTTGTTGCTGCAGCAATGTGAAAAACAAGAAGCTTTTTGTAATTAGTGCATTTGATTCATAACGCCAAGAGGAAGTTACTGTTCTCTCGCTGAATTAATAAACCCACCAAGAACCAAAATAATCCAACACAAACAAACCACGATTCTACAAAAAAAACAAAAAAAAACAGAATATTTAGGTCCATTTACAAATTAAACATTTCAATAATTTGACATCAAAAGCTGAATCATGTTGTTACACAGCTCCTGACGTACTTGCATTGTAAATCTTGTACAACCCCATTTGCCAGTGGTGTACTTCACTGTAGAGTCATGCCAATGCAACTATATGAAGCACAGAAGCTTCGTCATCTTAACCCTTGTGTTCTCTTCCCGTCTGATAGGTTTGGTATTTGTGCATGGAGGTGTTTGAATGTAACTCAGCTATTCTAAAAGGAGCTTCTATGGACGAGTCAGTTTTAAGGTGACACGGTCTCACAGAAAAACCTAGCTTAGAATGTGTAAATCTATTATGAGTTTGGGTACAACTTTCACACAGAGGAATTGGAGCCTGGAATGTGAGAATCTATTAGGAGCATTGGCCATAAAAGGTGCAGTTTAAGAGTAAGCTGGTGCGCTGAAATAGATATCTTGGGCTGTGGGAGCACAAAAAGAGTTTAAAAAGGATCCATTTTGATGTGCATGTTGGTCACCCTTGGGCAGACACGTCTGTATGCTCACGGTTGTCTCGTTGTCATGAGAGTTTGTTCACGGTTTGAATAAAGCCGCATTTAATTTGAATCCATCGGACTGGTCGTCATCTTTGAAGTCTCCCGGTTACCACCCGATAACACCGTCGACCGTGCAACTTTGCTTTTTTGAGACTTTTTGTCGCTTTTCCTGAAGTTTTGGAAATGTTTTGGCATTTTAGTCACTTTTTTCCAAGTTTTTTGTCACTTTTTGAGATGTTCTTGTTGATTTGTTTCGGCTCTTTTTCATTTTTTTTTCTCCAAATGCTATAAAACTGTAGCCTAGAAATCTAGACGCATAAATAAATAATTAAATTGTCTAAAACACCCAAATTCAATGGAAGTAGTGAGCCGATCATTTAAATTTACTTGTGAAGAGCGTTGTACGAAACCATGCACGTTTTTTTCTTTTGACAATTTGGTTGAAAGAAACAGACATTTCGGATATAGAAACTTTTAGAAAACGGGTCAAATTTGACCTGAGGACAACAGGAGGGTTAAACATCCAATTCACTGAGATCACAAATATTTGTCGTCTCATTTAGTTGAAACCCTGTTTCTCCATCAACATCAACCAAGCAGAGACTGGTGGTCGTTTTCAGTTCCATCAGCAGGGAGACGCTCAGTCCACCACTTTGGTCCATATTTCAACTACTATTGGATGAAGGAAGTTTTGTACATGTGTGGTCCCAAGAAGATCAATCCAAATAACTTTGGGGATCCCCTGGCCTTCCCTCTAGCGCCATCATCAGGTCAACATTTGAATTTGTCCAATACTTTGGTTTATGAATAAATACCTGCAAAACTGCAAGACATTATGAATAGAAAGCCACACGCACACCACTTGCATTGTGTACTTTGTGGTGCACGGAATTGATTCCCCTGAAGATCCATTTCCAAAAGGAAAAAAAAACTAAATTCCCACACACACTTGTCACCTTTGCATTACTTTATTGGTCGTTGACGTTTCGGTCACAAGGACCTTTCTCAACACATGTAGTAGTCTATGCAGAGGTGACAAGTGTGTGTGAGAACTTTCTTCCTTCGTTCTTTTCTTCTTTGCAAACTAATGACATTCCTATCAGGCTCGGCTGTACTTTTAGTGTCGTTTAGTGCAAATTAGCTTTGCTAACAAGCTAAAGAAAGATGGTAAACATGGTACCTGCATGTTAGCATTCAGATTGAAGCACTGCTGTGTCTTTACGGACCCTTTACGGAGCTGCTCGCATGGCTGAAGACTCACAGAGGTGAACATGATACACTAAAATAAGGCTGAAAGCTTTCACAGGACAACAGAGATATAACAACAGTGTTAGAATTGAATGATCTGGGTCTCAGGTATAACTACCAGAAGGGGTTACGTAACAGCCATCACTTCATGGACGCTTTTAATCTAAGTGCCTCTCAAAAACCACGAGTGCACACAGTTTTGACATGCATGGGTCCACAGTGGTGTATAACAGGAGCGGGCCCCTCTAACTCTGCACTTTTAGTGCCGCACTCTTACCCAGATGGGACCACACATTAATGTAAAGCCACACGGCTCTGCCCTGTTATGACCAGTTACATAACACGTTGCTACGTCACAGGTGTGTGATCCTGTAGCCGAGGGCTGGAAAATTACATCTATAGGCGGAGAAAGCAATAATCAGGAATGGGGCTGGGGTTCAGCGGTGAATTTATTATGCTGGTTGCAGATTTTGCATAGCCTGAGGTGCTCCTTCTCCGCTGATGGGGGGTTGGGAGGGGGAGCAGAGGCATCGTGTGTTGCCTCTGAGTGAGCACAACCAAAACAACATCAAGTCACATCACGTCGAATTTGTCTGCTTTGGAGGGCAATAAAGGATAAATGTGCGCAGGGAAGACATGGAGCCTTAAAATTATGCTTGAACAAATCATGCTAATCCACATCAGGAAAAAAAAAAAAAAAAAAAAAAGATTAAATTCAACTGATCAAGCGTTTACTCAAACTTCTCCTTCATGCTAAATTAGGCAGCTACATTTTTGCTGCCTCATTTTTCTTTTAATTAATTTGGATCAAGTCTTTGCGTTCTTAAAAAAAGGCGTGTGAAAATGAACTTGAGCTGGACAAACAAGCTCAGTAAGAAAAGTAGAAGGAGAGGCAGCTTTACATTTTAAAGTTTCAGAAGTGGCCTCTGATAATGTGTGTATGTGTGTGTGCACACACACATTATCTCTAAACACACACACACACAGCACACACGCACATGCACACGCACACGCACACACACACACACACACCTTAAACTGGAGTCCAAGTGGAGCAGATGAGCCACCAGAGAGCATACCAGAAAACTGGATTGGTTTGAAACTCCTTTTCTCTCCTTTGTATGCAAAAACCTCGCACGACAATAAACAGCTCAGAGAGTTGATCCGTGCAAGACGACAGAAACAGAGAGAGGCTTTAGAATATAGGCATTCTCGGCACACTTGGATTTCTTTTCGCAAGATATGATTGATTCAGAAGTGGTGGTCTCTGTAGAGATATCTCTGTGCAGATATCTCTCTGCTCTATTCACAGCTATGTTGTCAAACGTGACAGGATGGACGTGATAAAACGGAACAGATTCTGTTATTTTGTTGGCGGGTTATTGAAAGTGAATGGTTTCATCTGAGCATCTATTAAAAAGTCAAGTCATTCTGGTGTGGCCCGTCTTTGAATTGCCCCCCACAAGGCTTTCAACAGCCGACTGATAAAAATACATTTCGGAGTCGTTTCACCCTGATGAGCTCCATATAGGGATGCAGCTATCGATTCTTTTTGTAATCGATAAATCTAGCACTTCATCGAATGATTAATCGGATAATTTTTTTTTTTGCGTTTTTAAACAACCAAAACTAGGGCTGCAGCTATCGATTATTTTAGTAATCGAGTTTTCTACCGATTATTCCATCGATTAATCGAGTAATCGGATGAAATACTTTTGTTTTATTGAAGAGCAATAATAAACAATAGTTTGGTTAAATTTTCGGAAAAAGCAACATTTGTATTGCCTACATTGCTTACAATATCATCTCTCAAAAAACTAAACATATTAAGTGCATTTAAGTGCCATATTACATTGTTTTTAAAGAATTTTTTTCTTTCAAATGATATCAACCTCAAACTAAGGCATAAATTAAACATACACAAACATTACATTAAGATTGTGCAACTTAACTTTCAGAACTACAAGTTTCAACCTGAGACTGATCTGTATATACAGTAGGCCTATATGTAAATATTAGTTATACTCAACCTATTTTCATTTATATATTTGATTATAATGTCACACAGCTCTGTTACACTTATGCTAGTAGATCGTTGATCAGCTGTTTCTCAAAAAAAAAAAAAAAAAAAAAAAAAAAAAAAAAAAGAGAGAGAGAGAGAGAGAGAGAGAGAGAGAGAGATGCGCAACAATCAGCTGTTTTTCTGAAGGGATAGTCAATGTGTCAGCTCTTTAGATCAGATCGTGGTCACCACTACGTATTTTCTTGTCTTTGATTTTGGTAGTTGTTGTGTGTGGTGTAGTTTCATCGTCCATACGACTTACTGTGATTTACTTTTGTCGGGTCCACTTCGTGGAATGGAGGATCAAGTTAGACTCCATGTTTTCTGTTGAGATGCTAAAGCACTGACGTCGTGCTATTATCGTGGTAAGCTAGTTTGATTTTGCAGTAGACACACTGTACAGAGTTTTTGTTTTAATTATGTTTGAACTGATTCCAAACTTTGGACACTTTCTGTCGTTTTCTCCAGCCTGTCTCTTCTCTTAGCCCCTCGCTATTTACACTCTAGCATGTGTCGCCAGCAGCAGACTGAGCCGCGTCTGTGCGACAGTAATAATGCTCCGTGCGGAAACACCGTCCGTCAGCGATACAACGTTGGTAACATTGATTTAACGAAGCTTCGAGGCAAGTCATTTTGCATCGAGGATTTTTTGTAATCGAATTATTCGAGTTATTCGAGGAATCGTTTCAGCCCTAGCTCCATACTTTACTGGAAGAGAATAACGAGGAAGAAACCTAAAGACTAGAGCATCTTTCCAGCGAGCAGAATTCAGTAGCCTGATAGTATTCGTCTGATTTAGATGACAGAGGAGAAGAGCTTGTGTTGTCTCACTTGTCTCTCTCTAATGCCTCATGTACATTTCTTTTCTGTAGGACAACCCCTTTGTTATGGGCTTTGGGGGATGTAAACAGAGAGTACAATGTTGCTGCAGGCTACAACTTGAGCCCTTTTTTTTAAAGGCTATATTTGTTTACATTTTGGCACCATTAAAAGTTTGCAGAACTCAGCATTACTAGTTCCTGTTTGCAGTGTACCCATGTATGTCCAGACAACTATCACTGGATTACTTTGATACTTAAGGAAACTTAAAAACGTGATGATTCTCAGGCAGGCTCTGGAGTTATAGGATTTCTAAGCAGATTTATCAACGTTAAAAGATATCCTCGGGAAGTATAAGTCCCGCTGGATCAACAAATATGTATCCTGTCTAAAAGGTTCAGATTTGACTGACTCCCAGACGGAAAACTTCTTTAATAGAGGATTTATTTTGTTGTTGACTCAACAGGGTTACGAGTCATGTTAGTAGTCCTCATAAACACAGTTGTAAAGCTGTGTTACAGTAATCAGGCTTAGTCACCAAATTCTTTTTAATGTAGCGGTGAGTAACATGTTCTCACAGCTATGATTGCTGGTAATGTGTGATAGATACATAAAACTTTTATTTTTTCCACCAAACATGGATATTTCAGTTTCTCGTCATGTTACATGTTACCGTTTTAAAGGCTCTGGTCAAGTTTTGATTTATCTAATTGAGGTTGTAATTCCATGTTACCAGACAATTTCTTTTTTCTCAGAAGTAACTTTGGTGTGTTCGTTTTCACATCATTTCTAAAAAGGTATTTACCTCTATTCTTGGACCAAATCCTTTACTGTATCATCCTCGGCTCATCTGAAATAAACGATTAAACCTTTTTACAATTAAAAAACTTGGTCTTTCTTATTCCCTTATTTTAGCAACACAAAATTATAATAACACGTATGAAGAAAACTGCTGTCCCAAACATTAAACTGTGGCTGGTCGACTTAATTATTACCCACGTAAAGAGAAGATACACTATGCTCTTTACATTAGAAAATTAGAAGACACATTTTACACCTTCCTAATAGTTCACAGTATAAAACCATGCATATAAAATTAGGATTTGGTGACAGGGTGGGATTATCTAGGCTCCTTTGTGTTGCCTTTGTTTTTATTAATCTATGTCTCTCTCAGTTGTTTTTACTGTTCTTTTAGATTCATTCAGTTTCATCTTTTGGCTTTAGAACTGTTGAACTGAGCAACAACTACATAATTGGTATTTGTATGTGAAGCGAGCTACTCCATGAAAATCTGAATTGTTCTGTAATTTGTTGTTGGCTATGCCTCAGGAGTGTGTGTACCGTTTGTGGTATTTCGCCTTGACTGTATTTTTTCAGCCCCCTCCACTGACCTTGGGGTTGACTATAACCTCCAGGTCCATTGCCTTCTGTTCCTGCAGCTTCTTGATAGCAGCCAGAGAGATCCACAGGTTGTTGGTGTTGAAGATCTTGAACTTTGACACTGATTTGAATTCGTCCACGTGGGCTTTGGGCACCTGGGCGATCTCCAGCAGACGCAGTTTACCTTCATACTGGATCAGCGTGCCACCCTGAAAATCAGAGACAGCTATTCATACAAAACGTTCTCAGCATCAAACCAATGCAGAGGTGACAAGTGTGTGTGAGAACTTTCTTCCTCCTTTCTTTTCTTCTTTGCAAACTAATGACATTCCCATCAGGCTCAGCTGTACTTTTAGTGCCGTTGAGTGCAAATTAGCATGCGAACAAGCTAAACAAAGATGGTAAACATTGTACCTACATGTTAGCATTGTCCTTGTGTTAGCATTGTCATTGTGAGCATGTTAGCAGAGTCAGCTATTTATACAAAATGTTCTCAGTATGTGAGGAATGGACTGCAAGGTGCAACAGAAACTTTCCCTGACAGAAATATACATTTTTCATAATGCCACTGCATTTTATTAACAATGATTGCCGAAAAGGATTCTTTACAGCATTAACGTTTGGTTGGTCTAAGTAATTTTCCACCCCGCTAGACCCAAAAGCAAAGCAACCGCTAACATGTAATACTTTTAATGAATAAATGTGGCAATCAATAAAATACAATCCAGTCTTCCAAAATATATTAAAACAGAATCTATGAAAACAAGTCTTTTTTCACCTACCTTTAATACTACTGTGGAAGAGGCCATTTACATCTACAGTAGTCCATTAACTAAAGGTTCCCAGACCAAGTCAGATGCATCATACAACCAATAAATTCAATACATTCTTTATTTGTCACATTAGACTTGAAAATGCCGCTGCTGAGGGGGGCAGCCTGTTGCACCAGCTCTTGCTCACGTATGAGCTATTGCTTTTGTTTTTACTTTCTTTTTAACTATACTTCTATTTTATTATTTATTATCTTTACTTATATTTATTCATTGTTTGTTTATCTGTGTCTTGTACTCCCCCCTCCCCCCCGTCCCTTTCTGCTGCAACAGTGTGAATTCCCCCATAGTGGGATTAATAAAGGATTTTCAATCTTGAATCCTGAATGACTCTTTGAATAAATCATACGAGGTACAATTCCAGTGAAATGTTATCACATCAGCTCCTTAAATACTGTATGTTGATCACTATGAGACTAGTATTACCTCTTCCCATTTTATTGATTTTGTTTTCCAGTGATAAATAAGGGTCAGTTCACCCAAATTACAAAAACAACATTTTCTATTGTAGTGTCTGGCCATACAGATGGCAGTTTAAAAGTAGTTCTAATAAAACTGCTGAGTAATGAGGACACCTCTGGAAAGACGCGTTGCTTTTGAATCTTACAGATGTCATTTTTTTGTTTAAGCTAGCCTCGTGAGAGCGTCCTGATCTCGCAAGCTCCAGTTTTCCACTCGCAGATCAGTCTGGCATCTTGAGATAGAGAAAATTTGGAGCCGTTCGCCGACCGACCGACCAATCAGCGTTGGTTTTTAGGCAGGTTTATGTGTGACGCGACTGTTCAGTCTGAACAACATGGCGGCTTTCACGGATGAGATGAGCGTAGCTATCGCGCAAGTTTTATCCGAATTAGAAAGTATTCCTTCATTGAAAGAAGAGCAAAAAACGGCACTGGAGGCTTTTCTCGGAGGAAAAGATGTTTTTGCTCTTCTCCCGACTGGTTTCGGCAAGAGTTTGATCTGATTGGTGGAGTTGGTCCATCTATCACCAACTATAGGTGGTGATAGACAGATGGTTTATCCAATCAGCTAACCAGTATTTTCGCCCCTTCCCGAAAAAGTTCTCCAACGGAAAGTTCCCAGATGGATATGCCGAGGAAACGCGAAACAATCCATCTGGTGGAGTCAGGTTCGGTTTAAGCGGCACAAACTAAATTATATTGCATTGAGGGTGGAGGTAGAAATCTCAGAGAGAGATATCTCAAAACCGTGGCCCATAAAACACAACTGTGATCATTTTCTCCCACAGCAACTCCCTCTCCATTAATTCCACGCAAGAAGACTACTCCTGTTGAATTCTGAATCTCAACAAAGAAACAAATAATGCTGTAATAACTCCTACATGGAACAAAGCCAGAACATCCCATCCATGTTGTAAATACACTATGTAAATATTGGGACAGTATGAATACATATAAACCTCCTCCTCCTCCACACACCTTGACGTCGGCGCGCGTCTTATCCGTCACCTCCATGATGAACTCGCAGCGCTTGCCGTTGGGCTGGCTGACCAGGTGGTGCAGGATGTGGAGGTCGACGGTGGCTCCCAGGTTGTCGATGTTGGACAAGAAGATGTACTCCTTGCCCTGCGCGATCAGCTGTTCCAACAGGCCCGAGTTGTAGAAGCTGGCGTAAATGTCGCCGTGCCCCGGAGGGTACCAGCCTTCTGCGCTTTGCCCGTTTGTGCTCAAGTTCGTGGACACAGGGAGGAGCGACTCTTTGTTGATGCGAGGGTATCTGGACAGGACCAAACAATAAGATCAGACATCATGTTTTTTTGGTTGTTTTAAGTACACTTTTGTGATCATTAGTTTATAAACAAACCAAATGATAACTCAATGTCATGATTTATTGTGTGTTCGCCGTATCGTACTGGGGTGGGTAGCACTAACGGGTTCCTTTAAGATTAGGGTTCATCATAGTTTAGCTTCATTTAGTATCCCTATTTACCATTATTCTCCATTGCACAATTTAAATTAATAACTTTGATGACCTTATAACGTTCCTGCTGAGCTGTATGAAAGACTGAGCCTGTATCCTCGACAAATCAGAATGATCATCAAACTTCGTTGTTTTTTTTTTTTTTTCAAGGAATTGCACTCCTTTAGCTTAAAGTACGTCAGCTGTCAGCTTAACGTTGAAGTTCAAAAGCGTGGAGCAAGAGAGCGGACATTAATCTACGTCTAGAGAGGACTGAACCCAAACTTAAACCTGGATTTATTTTATTTCAGTGTAACAAGATGTAAACACAACATTGACATGGTTGTTATGGCGAACATGTTGCCTATTTACACAGAAACAGAGCAGAACGTTAGCATTTATTTGGATTCGAGTGTCCATCTGAACTTTGGTCTCCACCAGCCTTTGATGGAAATATCCGTCTCTTTAGCTGCTAAATGAGATGGCCTTTAAGTATGATGATAAAATAAATAAAAAAAACAGTCAATGTCATTTTGTTTTTGATAACCTTTTATAAACCGCTTTCTCCTCTTTTGTTAGTATGTAAAAGGCCGGTTATCTCTTATATGTAAGTAATCTGTAGTTCTAAAATAAACAAGGGATGAACTCATTTATTTGCAGAGCTGGGAATCACAGTCTGCGCGTTAAGGAGATAAACAGCACAAAGACAAAACAAAGACAAGGTGAAATCTTTTCGCCCCACAGCAGAGTCAAAGCCACGGAAACTTTGCGACTAAATAGCGTGCCGAGTGCCACGTGGATTTTTTTCTTTTCGTATCACTGCGGGACTTCAAACAACACCAAAGAAGGGAGATTAGACAAATAGCCAAAGAGCCCATGCCATCATCTCTGTGTGCATTTAAGTGATCAAAGGGTTTCTGAGAAGGATCGGCGTCAGGTTGAGTTGACAAACCTCATCGGGGGGGGGGGGAACAGCGCTGAGTGGGAGCTGGCTGTGTTTTTGGCAGTTTGAGGATATTTCAGAGTGCCGTTGAGCTGGTCAGGTGAGTGGAGCTGCACAGTAGAGGCACGGAGGCCTTTTTAACAGAGGTTTAAGTCCAGCTGACTGTTCTGGGAAGATGACTCAAAGAATGAGTGGTTAGATGAGACTTTAAAGCTCCTAAGTCCTGAACATGTTGTTATGTCCACAGAAGTGTTTTCCTTTCCTTTCTTGGATCCAATATTTTTATTTTATTTTTTTTAAGATTATGTTTTTGGGCATTTTTAGGCCTTTATTGACAGGACAGCTGAAGAAATGAAAGGGGAGAGAGAGAGGGGGGAATGATATGCAGCAAAGGGCCGCAGGTCTGAGTCGAACCCGGGCCCGCTGCGTCGAGGAGTAAACCTCTATATATGGGCGCCTGATCTACCAACTGAGCTATCCGGGCGGCCTTTATTTTTTAAGATAATGTTTTTGGGGCTTTTAAGCCTTTAACTGATAGGACAGCTAGGTGAGAAAGGGGAGAGGGAGACGTGCAGGAAATCGTCACGGGTTGGACTCGAACCCTGGACCTCTGCGTCGAGGCATAAGCCTCAAAGTATATGTGCGCCTGCTCTACCCACTGATCCAACCTGGCCACTCTTGGATCCAATATTACTGCCTCAGAAGGAAAAGTTATTCTTTCCATATTACACAGGGGGAATGAACATACATCTTATCAAAGGATTAGTTTTTTGTAACCAGTGAGTTGTTAACTGATCTTAGCAGTGAATTTGCTTTTTTTTAAAATGCCTCCTCCTAAAGTTAAAGTACAAGGAAGAAACTATGGTTTTCTAATCTGTTCTCATCCACTGATTGTGGTAAATTATTTTGATTAAATCACACCTTTTTTTTTTTTTTTTTTTTAGCTATATTTAGCTGGACTTGCATTTAAAATGAACTTGATTTTGGGTATTGATGCAGGAATTGGGTTGAAAATAAGTTTTTAAAAAGAAACAAAAAACAAACAGACAGACACAGTGTTAGACTGTTATTCATTCTGCTCATCACTTTGGTAACCAGGGAATTTAATTTGGCTAAAAAAATAATAAAAAGTGTCTGGACAATTTGTCTGGGGGATAAAGCAAATTGTTTTCCCCTCATCAACTGGAACACCAGATAGTGTGATGAGCAGTGAATTTAATTGGCCTTTTATAAATTACTGTCACGAACTCCACCACAGACTTCTCTTTGTTCTCCTACTGATTGACATTTCAACTATTCGACCACTCTCTCTGCGCTGACATTAAATCCAAGAGCGACACTACCTCCCCCCACACCACTGCTTTGTACTACACTCCTTCTGGCACACAGAACATACAAGTGCTTTAAATAATTCAAGGGAAACAGGAAAAAGCAAGTTCCACTTGACTGACAAATTGGAGACACCAAGGCATTACACATTAATGGCTTTCTCCAAACATTACATGACATTTCCTGTCTCATTTCCTGCTCTTAACAGATCAGCAGCACACAGCAGAGGACTGTCCACTGGCTACTCAGATTCCGAATATAGACCAGTTCATTGTTAGAGTTCATTCAGCACGTTTGGGTTTAATACTGCCAACTGGTAGTGAATATCTGGAGTGTCTAAATCGGCCAATACTGATACAGATTTTTCATTTTTTCTCGAATGACATTTGCTTGACATGGTTCTACGAGTGTTCTCTCACTTGCTCTGGTTGAAGGTGTGTATCTTGACACGGTGGTGTGTGTACTTCTGCAGGATCTTCTTGGTGTCTTCGTCTGTGTTGAAGGAGTTCATGAGAACCAGCGGCACGTCTGTGTTGTAAGTCTTGTTCAGGTGCTGTGGGACAATAAAAAAAAAAACAACGAACACAACGTAGTAAATGGCAGCAACCTTTTGCATCGTTTATTTTTGTTGAGACTGACTGAGCAGCAGCATTTGTGATTTTTCAAGGTACAATTTTGATTTCAGTCCTAGACTATATATTGTTGAGTAAAATAAAGTTGTAACAGTGCTGATTCTAATAACCATGTATGTTTTAAGTAATAAATTGTATGCTGCAACCGGGTTATGAAAATAGGAATGAATCTATAAGACTGATCTGGTTATCACAATCACCATCTTTTGTCTCTGTAAACAATAGGTAAAGACAGACCCTTCCTCTCCCCCTCTCTTCCTGTCTTTTATCAAATTGATTAGGTTAAAACCAACTATTATCATATAAAGAGAAACCTTCTGCTACACAGCAGGAAATAATCGTCTGCCTCTATCAGTCTCCAACCCCCTGGTACTTTAGTCTGGGTTAGGACAATAGAATGTTAATTCCTGTAAACTTGTAAAGACTTGACATCTGCATGATAGAACCTATTGATCTGTGGGTGCAAATGACCCCTAGGGGGCAGAGTTTAGGGCATGTCCTTCCCAATTGGACAGTGAAGAAACCAACAAGATGCATCCAACCTGTCACCATGCCAACAAAGAGCCTATGAGGAAGGCTCTTACTCACGAAGGAGAAAAGTAACCACCCCTGGGATTGGAGGAATAAAGCAGGGGGGCGACAGGGGTTCGGGGCGGAATAGATGTGGAAACTTGAGGGTTAAAGCAACTATTTTCAAGGCCCGCTGCAGCGTAATTCTCTGTATTTTGACTTATCATTTTTATTAATAAATCTTTGTGTTAACCCTTCATTTGGACCAGCCTCTCCTTCTTCAGAGATACTGAAACACGTGAACTCTACAATATACACACTGGTACATAGAGTATTTATAAGTTCAAGTGAACTTTAGAGTTTATAATGGTAATTTTATTTATATAAGTTTTAGTTTTAGTGTTAGATTATCATGTGACCAGGTGAGGTGGTGCATTATAGCTTTGATGTGTTACTTTAACGAAATGCAACATAGGACCAATAGGACTTAGTATAGATTAATAATGAAGATAAATTATATTAGAATGAATACGTAACCTTGGAAGACAGGAGTCTATGGAAAGCAATACAGAACAAATTTGTTTCTGCAGGTATGTATGTGCATGTGTACAGTACAGAACGTGTGTGTGCATACGTTGTATGTTTGTATCTATATGTAGAGTAGGTGCATGTACTGTATTCAGGTATGTGTAAGTATGCCTTTTCTTCTTTTTTCGTTTTTTTCATTTCATTTTTTTAATTTATTAATATTGCAAAATCAATACAATATAAATGATAACCAAAAAAGGATTAAAGTTGAAAGTCTATAACTTAAAACATGTTGTTGTTGTTTGAGTCTGTCCTTAAATACAAATTGAAGTGACAGTTATAGCAGTTGGACTTTGTAAAAGGAGGGACATTATCTGACACTACAGCAATAATTAAATACATCTGAATTCCTGCAGCGTATTACACGTAATAAATACTAAGAACAACAGCCCAAGAAACAATGTTTCTGTTACTTGATTGTGTGATTACAATAAATACAAAAGGAGGAAAATAATACCTGAGGAGAGAGAAGCATTGATTTTACCAAGATAAGAGAAAATTAAAGTCAGTAGAGGAGAATGATGAGAAATGGGATGTGAATCAGTGGGGAGTGGTTGACGTGAGGAAGTTGCTAAATAGTTTAATTTCCAGCCTGTGACAGAAAACAACATCCACTGGATCCCCGAGCAATCTTAAAGCCCCTATGTGTAGAAGTTGTGTTGTTATTGAACCTTTTAAACTACTAAACGATTGTTTGTAGAAAAATGTAAGAAATGCGAGCATTATTTTTTGTTTGTATGTAATAGTGGTAGTAGCAATATAGAAAGGCAATTTGTGGTGAGAGGGGGAGTGTGGCCCGCAAAATGGTCAAATGATTTGGATTTTTGACATTTATTTTTGACATTTTATTTCTGCAGTTACTGTAACTGTTTGATTACGTTTTCTGTAAGTGTTATCTCCCTACATGAAGGGTCTAAATGTTGTTTCAAAGTGTTTTTCACACTGCAATGGGATTTCTTTTCTTCATTTACCTCATTTTTTGTTGGGCTAAAAGTACTAAAATGTAAACATATCTATCTATCTATCCATCCATCCATCCATCCTCTATTTATCTATAAATTGCAGGAACGTCTTTCTGCTGTCTGTGTGGGTGGGTGTTAAGCGCATATCTCTTGAACCGTTAGTCCGATGGATTTCAAACCTGACAGGTGTCTTGCTACGGGCACAAGTAAATGCAAGCCAATTCTGACTTATGGATTAGAAATGCAAAAGATATCGTTAAATATATATAGGAAAAAGAAGCACACATTGGCTTTTGCCGCGCTAGCCACTGGCCACTCCCCCTCTCACCCTGAGGACCAGAGACAGAGAGCAGCAGAGCTTTGGCAGCTAAAATGTGGCATACACCTCAGACCCACAAAAATGTGCAAAGTTGCACTACTTTTGAATAAACAAACGACAATTCCTGAATTTAAGGACGTATCAGAATCCCACACATGCAAGGCATAACCACAAAACAAGTGCAGACAGAGCGTGATCCCACTTATAGGGAGGCTATACGAGACATATCTGTATATATGTGTGTGCGTGTTGGGGGGGGGGGGTTAACCTGCACATCAGCAGACACCACATGCAGAACGCTTTAGAACAGTGGGGGCCTCTTTTCCTGCTATTGTATTAAATTGCTGTGAGCTGACAGAACATAATGTAGCCTAATCTTGGAGATTATTCCTTCACATAGCGGTGCAATGCGAGAAAATGATGAATTCTACAAGCAGCAATACCACAGTCCAAGCAATCCGGCCTGTTCCAAATGGGCACTGCACTAGTGTGACAGCAACTAACGATTATTGCTGTTATTGATTAATCTGTATTCTAAGTATTTGCTCAATTCATAAACTTTTCTTTTGGTCTATAAAATTGCCAGCAAATAGTGAAAAACACATTCTCCCAAAAGCCCAATTGTTCAAATGTCTTATTTTCTCTGCCCAACAGTCCAAAACCAAAATATTCATTTATTTATTTATTTATTACTATAGCAGACAAAAAAAACCAGCAAATATTCAAGTTTTTGAAGAACCAATGATTTTTTTGCTTAAGAAATGACAACAGTAAATCAATTACCACAATTGCTACTGATTCATTTTCCACCTATCAGCTAATCGTTTCAGCTCTTAAAAAAAAAAAAGCCTTTAAAATACCCAACGTGTGTTATTTTGACTTGCAAAGACCCCTCATGTCCTTACAATATCAACGTTATCTGAAAAAACTATCCCTTGGTGTCCTGAGTGGAAGCTATGGCCCTGTTTCCCAGAATGAAAGTGGTTGTCAGTTGGACTGCTTCTGTAACGTTGAGCTGCACTCTTTTAAACTTCCATAACTCAACTTGCGTAATTTAACAGATGTAGTAACTAAACAGTCGCTCAGGTGAAAGCAGTAAATCTTCAGCAGCCAGGTGGCACCATTCCAGTAAGTCCACTCTTCCATGTCACCTCTTTAGTGCAAGTGTACAGGTCTCTGCACTAAAATTGTCCAAAATAAATATGCATGAGAGGCGTTGTGTTTATGGGATCCATTTTCTCTCTTTCTAAATAGCCCAATTCAGTCAGGAGGTAATCTGACCAGACCTGAGCAGAAAATGGAGAGCAGTGACTCGGACACAAAGAGCAGTGTGCTGGGAGGAGAGAGGCGTCCCATGAGGGAAACGCACAAATACCACAGGGCCACACATATAAACTCAATTACACAATGCTGTACACACCAAAGCTCTGGCATCATCGTCTCTGACAGATTCATAACCGATTTCATTTAGCTCTCCAATGCTGCGATTAATGTTTATTTATGTATTTGTGGGACATTTACGTTTGAACAAACATAAAAGAATCAAGGAATTACTTGGATTGCAGATGTATGCAATACTTTTTTTTTATGTTATGTCTTGATTTATGATCAGGCACAAATAACCACAACCCCCTCACACACACACACACACACACACACACACACACACACACACACACACACACACACACACACACACACACACACACACACACACACACACACACACACACAACCACACACACACACACACACACACACACACACACACACACACACAAATTTCACGACCATTTACTCCAGACACAGCTTCTTCATTTCTCCACACAGACCACACCCAAACCAGACACACACCTAAGCTTCCATCTTTCAAACACCCCGCCCCCCGCCCCAGGTATCACACTGAACTCCTTTCAAAGAACCTTCAGCTCTTTTTCCAGAAAAACACATTTTTCTCCCTGCACCCCAGATACATCAAGTAATAGAAGCTTGTGCCTGGAGGATGACTCACAAACACAGCAGCATAATGGAGAGAAAGGCAGAGGACAAGACCTATTTGCTTGTAATTGTAATTTTCTGTTTATGAAGGATTAAGGAGAGGTGGTGTTATTTTCTTCCCTAAATCCTCTGACAAACATTGTTCTGTACTCTTCTAGCTTGGGTTAATACGCAAAAGTCTAAGTTCCTCTGGGAGTATTATATTGTTCTTATAATACATCCATGGTATTACATCAGACAACACATCACTTCCTGTTTCCCTGCCCCACCCATTCTGACATCACAGCCACATCCTGGCCACATTCAGCCCCAACACGACGTAGCAACACGTTTTTTTTTTTTTTTTTTTTTTAAAAAGGTCCCATGGCATGAAAATGTCACTTTATGAGTTTTTTTAACATTAATATGCGTTCCCCCAGCCTGCCTATGGTCCCCCAGTGGCTAGAAATGGCGATAGGTGTAAACCGAGCCCTGGGTATCCTGCTCTGCCTTTGAGAAAATGAAAGCTCAGATGGGCCGATCTGGAATCTTCTCCTTATGAGGTCATAAGGAGCAAGGTTACCTCCCCTTTCTCTGCTTTACCCGCCCAGAGAATTTGGCCCACCCATGAGCGAGAGACATCATGGCTTTCAAATGAGCAAAGTGGCAGTTGGTCAAGGCCACCGTTTTTTTTCACCTTTATTTTTACAGGCAAGCCATTAAGAACAGATTCTTATTTACAATGGCGGCCTGACTTCACATTAGACACACCCACCAAACAAGAGAAAACATAACTCAAAGCCTGTTGCACACCATTTAACACCATTCCGAGAAAACCTGTTCAGCCAGGAAACTGTAGCAAAACTGTGCACAGTGTTTTGGGATTGAACGTGCCGCATGTGTACTGTTGTGGCAGTCGGCCACCTCTTAGTTAGGAAACACCTAACTGTGGATCCTGCTGCCAAATCTGGGCCACAGTAAGGATATGATTTGTAAAAACAAGTTTGTCAGCTGTCGTTTGAGAGAAAAGATAAACTAACCGACAGACTGTGAAAAGTTCAAATTAAAGCTTTTATCCACGGATGGATTTACGAATTGAGGAGGGAGGATTCGTGACAGCAAAAATAAAAAACAACCATCTAAAGACTGATGAGAGACTGATGAGTCTCCCAACAGAAAGGTGAGAGTTGGAGATTAGGCGTCACAGCCATGGTTTCTTCTACAATGAAGATCTAAAAACTTATTTAGTTCTTAAGCCTAAATTGTAATGAAATGTGTTCACCATTGAGGTTTGGTGACAGGTTTTGGGGAATATGTAAGATTTTCCACTTCCTCATAGGTCTTGTTTTGGCAGACCTGCTGTGTCTCTAAACATGCAAAACATATTCTTTGACTAAATATAAAAAATAATCCAAAGAATAAACAAATAAGGTCAAATCACTGTCAAAGTCTTTCATCATTAGCATACAGTTTGGGGTGTAAGACGATGACCATGTAAACGTAAATCTAGCCAAGGACCTTTGCTCCATGTCCTAACCCTTGCCCTCTTTCTTCCCTCATTTCCTGTGTAACTCTACTGTCTTTCTATCGAATAAAAGCAAAATGTGCCTGATTGGCCAACAGGAAGTGGCTTTGTGAATTAAGTAATTTCTTCTCAATGAATAAAAGTAAGTTACAACTCCAATTAATTCATTTTAAACATGCGTTCATTCAATGATTGCTGAGGGCAGCGCGACATGCTGTGAACACAACAGTGACATATTATCACTTATCATATGGTAAACACGTTGGCAAACAGTGACTTATTTGCACATTCAATAAGTGATAATATGTCTTAGGTCATGATGACATGATGTGAGGACCCAAATAAAAAAACAATTGGCTACATTCTCCGAGGCCTTAAACTTGGGTATTGACAGGTTTCTGTACCTCTATCTGCTGCACCGTGAGGTCCAGGAAGGTGTTCTCGTTGCGGACACTGATCAGGCTCTTGGGGCCCTTACATCCCATGCTGGTGCCCAGGCCTCCGTTCAGCTTCACCACCACCAGTTTGTTCAGGCAGTCAGCCACGTTGTCCGGCAGGCCTCGGCCAGCGATCTTATCGTAGGGCTGGATCTGGAGGAGAGGGGGAGATGGGGTCAGGGAAACAGCAGGTGTACCTATAAAGTGCTTTTAAAAACAAACAACTTTACTCCTCTTATAATTTCTACTCCTGTTAAAGTGTTTATTACTGTGAACTGCACTTCCTGTGAATCAACAGTGTTGGTGGTAATTTTGTAGGGCTGTGTATTGGCAAGAATCTGGCGATACGATACGTATCACGATACATGGGTCACAATTCAATATATTGCAATATATTTCGATACTGTGCGTAAGGCGATATATTGGGATTTGTTTTTTATAGTATAATTTTAGAAAAACTAATATTTAAACAAAGACATGATGTGCAAACTGCCAGTTTGGGATTGTGGTTCACAGGTTCTTAGTGAGCAAATTTTGATATGCTAAAGTAGGCCAAAGTTCAGCCATAGCTACGTTGTTAGCTTCTAGCAAAAAGTCAGGCACTGCAAGGCAAGGACACTGTGGTGCGTCCATGGACTGTATATTATTCTATGGGTGCGTCTAAGCATAGCCATCTAGCGGTAGGGGGTTTAAACACAACATAAACGTGAACCACTGTCTTACATGAATATTTTTGAACTTAAACTAAAAAATAAATAAATTTACAAAAACAAAACAAAAAAAAAATCTAATCGATATTGCGTTATTGAAAAATCAATACAGTATTGCAAAATAAAATATCGCGATACTCGAGTGTATACATTTTTTCTTACACCCCTAGTAATTTGATGTCTATATTTCTTGGATTTCTACAGATTTTAATGCTTATTGCAAACACATTAGGGGCCCTATCTTGCACTCAGCGCAATTGCCTTTGTACACCGACGCATGTATCATTCCTATTTTGCACCCGACGCACAGCGGACTTTTCCCTCCACAGACGCACGTCGGTAAATTAGGGAATGTATTTGCGCTCCCGGGGGCGGTTCAGCGAAAAGAGGAGGCGTGTTCCGGCGCAAACGTTACGTGGTGCTATTTTGCAGTTTCAGAAAAACACTCGCCCACTGACCAGGAAAAACCTAGTCTAAAGTCAGTGCGGCGTGTATTCAGATGCTATTTTAGGGCGATGCTTGGCCATAATGTAGCGTGTGCACAACACGCATACACTTCTCTCATCTACAGCAGTTCCCATTTTTGAAAACCATACATAATTACAAAGAAAAATATTACTGAAAATGCGCTTCAGGTGTTTGGATAGATCAGGAGGCACTTTACAGAACAATCCTCAAAAAGTCGCAGCATTCTTTGTGGCTTGTTGTGTTTTACACATTTCCATGAATCATGGATGTATTGATGACATAAATGAGGAAATATTAGAGGACTTAAGGAGACGTGATGTTGAACTACGGTGGGATTGGACACTCCGGCGGAATCTGGTGAATCTGGAGTAATGCGTACATACCCTGATGGAGCGGGTGGACGGAGATGGAGTGGGGGAGGAGGAAGGGGCACAACAGGAGCAGGTGGTGCGTTTGAGGCCCATGCATGCTGGCTGCAGCAATCCTCTCCAGACTTGAGGTGTTGCGCCCCGAGAGGCCGCAGCAACATCGCCACCCGGCCAAGACGGGCATTTATTACTTTGCCGCATCCCGGACAGCTCCCGCCGGCGTGCGCCACTCAAATCCGCCCGTCATAATAGCAGTCCGCCACGGAACAAGCGCGCCTGCTCTTAAAGGGAGCGCCCGAGATCCGCCCACAAAGCTACTTGCGTTTTGCATTTCACACTTGCATTTCAGATCATTAAAATAGGGCCCTAGAAGTGTTTTTACCAGGAAACCCATGAAGACACATTACACATTTTGTGGCATGTTTATGTGTGAAGATAGTTAATTACGATGGCTTAATGCACAACAAAGCTGTTTCAAAGTAGTTTTCAGCACTTCTGTTGGCCAGGCAGCAAAATCCATTGGAGTATGGTGTGTGTGTGTGTGTGTGTGTGTGTGTGTGTGTGTGCGTGTTTGTAGCCACGGTACTGGTCAATACTACAGCTCTTACATCAGCTTGTTCACACATCACATATTGACTTCCTTCTAGCAGGAAGGAGTGAAGGGAGGTTATGAAAGAGGATGTGGTCGTCTAAATCAACAAACCTTTGTGAACCAGGTACACAATTTCACAGGAACGTCATCTTCAAATTAAAAGTGAAACGGCCGCAGAATCGCTGCTTTTTTTTAACAGTTGTGCTTCTCCTCAAGTTGCATTCAGCTTGATTGAATTTCATTCCTTCGGGAACATTTTAAAATCGAGTTAAAAACTGTGAGCAATGTGCAGAAGCATCCAGGGACAACAAATTCTAACCAGATGTTACAACAGCTTTTTGTTGTCAGGAAGTGAGTGAGCGTGTCAGTGATAAAGTCTAGTTCTGTAAGAGTTTGCCTGCATTCTTAAAATAACAATAAATGTATGAGCTCAGATGGTGTGTATGTGTTAGAAAATTAAAAAGGCCAGGAGGCCATCCTGTGTCCTTTTCTCAACAATCAGTGACAGCGGACACACACAGCATCCTGATGGAAATAGACGCGCCCCCCCGCCCCTCCCTCCCTCCCCTACTCCCTACACCAAGTGCAGACTGAGGGAACAAATACAACAGACAACCTCGACACAGCGGCCGCCCACTCCCTGTCCTATTCTTCACACAGATGGGAAGTGATCATAACGAAGGACCACAGATGTTTCATGGTCAACAGTTGTAAAGTGTGTTCACTTGTACATACATTACAGCGGTGGCTGATACAAATCCCTGAAGGTAATGGAAAATTAAAAAGAAATCCAGCAAGTAAGCAGGAAATTCAGGGGGAATGAAGAGGGAGGCCGTTGGCATATGTGTTGTTATATTGAGAAAAATGTTTTTCAGCTGGGATCGCCATCCTACCCCTGTACCCCCGGAGTTAAACAGCTTCCACTCCCAGATGTTCATTTCCCTTTCTGGCCAATACAGATGGGGGCTGCATTTTTGTTCCCTCCTGTGTGTGTTAGGTTTGAGCTACTGCACTCCATCCAAGTTAACACAGCACTCAGTGGTATGCAGGTTTGACCAGACAGCTGGATAAAAACTAATAATTCTAAAGCCATCGGTTCTACTGTTTTTTTTTTTACTTTTCACTTTGATTGACAAGCTGCTGTCAGGGGTGAGAGTGAGCACCTGGAAGAAAGCTGCAGGACATTTTAGAGCAAAGAGATCCCAGACATGGATTGCAGTTTTAGATCGACACAGATACATGCCAGAGGGATTACAAATGTTATACAACTAAAATATGGTTTGCACCACATGTTAATCAGCATCAGCGCAGGAGGGAAGATGTCTGCATTAGGTGTGTACTTACATAATACTATAATTGTTATTGGAGTGTTTACAATGTTTGAGTAATAGAGAACTATGTTTTGAGTTGCGGTTACTGAGACCACAGCAGCAAGAAGGCTGTATAATCTAATAAGGAGCTCATGCATATTATTCAATTATTTTATATAAGACATAAGATAGCCATTTCAGTTACAGTTATACTAATATCATTTACAGTTTTTTGCAATTGCTTACACACTAAAATTAAAACTTTCCCACAAGTAGCAAAACCTTACACTCAAGAAGCAAAACACTAGCCTAGATCTGCACAACTGTAAGCACATTGTCAGCTTCACACTTTTTGCAAAACATCACACACAGTGATTGCAAAACACTAAACACACTTGTATGCATTTGACACAGAAATTTATCATGATGTCATTTCCTTGCAATTTCAAAGAAAAGGCTTTCAAATGAACACACCCATGAACCAATTGGTTAAACACAGCCACCAGGTATGAAAACACATGATTGCTTAATTGTAGACACACCAATCAGGTTTAAGCACTATATAAAATGCAGCAGGTAAGTTCACCTGCCTTCAACCAAAATGGAAGGAGTCAGAAGAAGAAGACTGAGAGTGAGAGGGGGAATCCACAGAGGAGGAGAAGGAGGTAGAGGAAGAGGAAGAGGCCCAGCCAGAGGTAGAGGCCGAGGTGGAGGTAGAGGGAGATGGAGAGGAAGACCTGAAGCCGGAGAATATGCTCAAAGAAGACGAGGACCAAATTTATCAAATGAAAGTTGTGCAACACTAGTGGACCATGTTGTGAACCACGGATTGACACAGAGGGAGGCTGGACTAACAGTCAGCCAAATCTTAGTAGATATACAGCGGCATCTGTCATAAGGACATTTTGACAAGGAAACCGGTAAAAGAAAATTTGTCTACAGTTACAGTAGTCAGATGCTCATTGTATGCACCATATCAGCACTTTTGATACCCTCCCTGTGGCATTTGAGGATTGAGGGTCGAGAACGACAAGGAGGAAGGGGGGCCCATATTCACGCGAGGGTTTACAATCTCCGGCCCCAGACTCAGGTACCCCTCATTCAGGCCACGGAGGACGCCTGTGACCAAGTCGACGCCGCAGCTGTGCAAGGATGGATTCACTTAAGTGCAGTGGAAGCACATACTTGATGTAACTAGGAGAACTGTGTAACCGGTTTGACTTGCTGTTCCACCAGCTTTTATAGTAAGTAGCATGGTAGTAGGTTTTTAGGATGTGGCGGTGTTATTTAATTCCTTCAGAAGGAGTGGATTTACCTGCTCCGTACGTTTCCGTGAAGACTTGGTTACTGTTTGACTACAGTAAAACTTGGCAAAGGTGAAGCTGGTGTTGGTTAAACAGCAGACTAGACGTATGCAGATGTCTTTTGCTCAGCCCAATCATGATCTTCTCCCAGCATTCTGATAGTTGGTTGGAAATAGTTCTAGATCACCTTTTAATAAAATGGACAGCTGCTTTTTGCGGTTGTGAAAAACGTGTCACTTAATGCACACTGCTATTTGAGAGATATGGACGTCATTGTGTATTTGAGTCAAAGCCATCCGATAAAAGCCAGATGTGACTGAGACCAAACGTGTGATTTCAGATATAGAAATGTTTTTGAGGAGTTGTGCCCTGAACCACTGACTTTCGAAGGTGAGTGTGTGGGCCAGTACTTTCGGTGAAAACTTCCAGTGATCTGACAGCGAGAGCGGAGACAGCGAGAGTGAGAGACAACAGCGACGAGTTCCATTACCAGAGAGATAATTTCTCACAATTAATAATCTATGAGTGTTTTTTAGGATTTAAGAGAGGAGACTTGCCTTTCAGAGGGTGACAGCCTCAGCACTTCATTGTTGTGTGCCGTTATGTACCGTTTCGTCACGTTACAACAAAGAAGTTAGCTTTCATTTATTCCCTGTTGATGCTGCGGTACGGGCTGAGTGTATGCAGAAAAACCGGAGGGATGACTTCAACCCGACCAAAAACACCTGGGTCTGTAGTCGGCATTTGGGCGGAGCCAAGCGCCGTATGGAGCAACTCCGCCTCTGCGAAAATAGCCTCGGGAAGGAACTTGTTTTGTTGGAACATGTGTACGTTCAAAAGTTGTTTTATACGTGCAACAGAAAACTCAGATTGGACAGATAGTCTAGCTAGCTGTCTGGATTTACCCTGCAGAGATCTGAGAAAAGGTTAACTGTAGTGAAGATAATAGGTAGATGCTTAGTCTAGATGCTAGTTCTGGGTTTATCACTAGGTTCACTCAGGTGTGTTGGCCAGAACACCACTTAAGGCCAAGTATTCCAGAGTATGAAATGAAGAGCTGAGAGATGGTTTGTATTATGTTTATTTCTTCCTTATTTGTGTGTGTGTGTGTGTGTGTGTGTGTGTGTGTGTGTGTGTGTGTGTGTGTGTGTGTGTGTGTGTGTGTCTTCTCATTTATGCGCACCAAGAAAGGTTCTGTTCACAACTACAATCCAACAACTAACTGACTAACTGTATCAGACCTCTTATTTAACTGTGTGACATCAGCTATAATATACAAATCAGCACGCGCTTTGGCCCCCCTGTTAGGGTTATGGTTATGTGAACTTCTTTGACTTAACATTTTGTGATAAAATACAATGTTGAACATGGTCACTGGTGTTGGATCTGATTAAAATGAAAACAATGTGCATCCTATCTGGATCTAACATGCATTATGTTTTGCCACAGCATGTTTGTAATCTCACCTTACCCCTTAAAGCAACACCAAAGAGTATTTTGTACCTTACAATAATGTTTCCAAAATCGTTTCAGTGCTTCATCAACTCGTAACAGGGTGAACGGCACTTCTGCATTCGCTTTGCGCCCCTCTATCGGCTATAACCGCACTATGCAAGTTTGCCAGATCGGGTAGCGGATCTGTAGTTTGAATGAGACAGCCATGGACAATTCTGCTTCCAACCTGTAGGGGGACCGAAGAGGAAAAGTGCTTTGGTGTTGCTTTAAGAATTCACAGCTGCACTATTTTTTTATTATCTTGGGAGTCATACTTTCTACCATCACAACAAAATAAAAATGAATAAGGATAAGGCCGTTCTTCTTCAAAAAGAAGAATATTGTAGTGAGACAGTAAACAAGGAAGAAGGACTGATTTACTTCACAGTGAATTAAAAATGAATGGACATATCTTACCACACAGATATTTCATCATATCCATTTCTCTTTCTCAAGCTGCCTCACATAAACTGACTTTGAGTTCAACACAAAGTCACAGCAGAAGAAAGAGCAAGAACTTTCTCAGGGTTTGGAATGCAGCCTGCAAAGCAACACTCATGTACTTCTGCTGCTCCATTTACCTACTGGCTATTCCCAAATGCTGCCCCTTTTGTTAGGGTTTCAAATAGAGCTGCAACTAACGATTATTTTCATTATCCAGTGATTGGGGAAGAATCCCACTCTTCTTTCATTTTATACATCTGCATAACTTGAAAAATGCCTTAGCTTAAATGCCAAAAATTTACCAATTTATTATTGCTGTGGCAGGTCAGCCTGTCATCTCCACTAGCTGCAGTAGTGAGTGGGCAATCTGTGTCAAAACTGGCTTTATAGACTAAAAAGCTACTGAATTATTAATTTGGTTGGGGGAAGATTTTGAATCAAGGAGCTGTCTTTGTGTTGTTAAAAAAAGAAAAGAAAATGTAGTTTACTTTTCTGCCATTTCCTTTCCTACTCTCATTCACTGGGATAAGAAGCTGCCAAATGATGCATCTTTGCCCTCTTCCTCTCATCTCACACTCTCTCTCCTCTCTCTCTCTCTCAGCCTGTTTCCTCATCTCATTACGGTGTGTCACTGTCATTTTCTATTTCACACAACATTCCCTGTTTCAACTTGATTCTCTCTCTCTCTCTCTCTCTCTCAAATAAATGAGGCGGCTCAGAATTGGGGAATGATGCAGTTACTCTTCACTGAGGAGAAAAAGACAGATCAGGCTTTGTGTTTGTGCGTTTGGTTACAGAGTCCAGTGCCAGGCGAGCAACGGAGGAAGTTTTGTCAATGTTCAGTGAGACAGAATCAAACATGGCCAACAAACGCCATGCAGCAACATCTCTGCTATGAAACCGGCTGAAGATTACTTTGTAAAGAATATTTGGATCGCAGATTGTATTTCCCAACAGGAAGTGGAACATCCTATTGGGCAGCAAATCTTGTTTGTTTTAACTGACAGAGCAAACAATATTAAATGTCACCAGAATAAATACACCTTAATGCCTTGCTCAGCAGCAGTACCACTAGTCAGGATTCTGACAAATATGATATAGGAGTGCAGCAGGTAAAATGACGGTGTGCAGGAAATTAGTAGATTTTTTTGAACATTTAAATCTTAGGACAATTTTTAGAGTGTGTATGCTTTCTATTTGATAACAATGCTGCATTGTGGGTTTTTTTCATGCTTTGTGATTTTACCAATGTGATTTTTTGCCTTTTGAGATAATGCTTTGATCGCTCCATGAGGTTCTAAATAAATCACTAGTGTTTAAACACACGATTAATAAAGTAATGACAAAGAATAAGATTACACTACACAAAATGAGTTACATTTTTTTATGACTTTTCTCTAGTTTTTGCTATTTACTGGATACTTTCACCTCTTTCACATGCTTAAAATTAAACAATCTAAGATGGGAAACACTTAGTTGCTGTTCCCTGCTGACATCCATATTAAGACACAAGCAGACAAATCAGAAAAGGTTGGGCAACACTCTCTAGTCATCACTTCTGCCAAATCACATGTAGTACAGCTGCCTGGTAAAGTTTTTAACACATTAATCTAAGTCACATTGGGCCTTATTCATATTCAGGGGTTTAATCTTTAGTTAAACCCCTGAGGACAAAGAAGCTTCAGAAACTCACTTAGGCTATGCCTTTAGACACATGATGGTATTTATATGTGAACTTCTGTCACTTTAATGATAGAATACAATGTTGAAAATGGTAGGTAGGATCATAAAACAATGTGCATTTGGATGCAACATGATCCTATGTTTATTCAACAGAATGTTTGTAACCTCATTTTACCCCTTAACAATTCACAGCTGCACTATATTTTTTATTATCTTGGGAGTCATATTTTCTAAAAAAAATAAGGCCCTTCTTCTATATAAGGCGGAATATTGTAATGAGCCAGTAAACGAGGAAGAAAGACTGACATACTTCACAGTGAATTAAAAATAAATGATCATATCTGGGCACACACAAGATATTTTATCATAACCAATTCTCTTTCTCAAGCTGCCTCACATAAACTGACTTTGAGTTCAACACAAAGTCACAGCAGAAGAAAAAGCAAGAACTTTCTCAGGGTTTGGAATGCAGCCTGCAAAGCAACACTCATGTACTTCTGCTGCTCCATTTACCTACTGGCTATTCCCAAATGCTGCCTCCTGACGGCTCAACATTTTGACTGACACACAACACTGTGTTCAGACTTCAAAGATCCTCCCTTGAGATCAACCCGAATCAATCTGTTAAACCTTGCTGTCTTGTACTTTGAAGTTCACACATACAGTAACATGGTGTCCAGTAAACTGAAGCATCCCTTGTGCCTGAAAACTAAAGAAGACTTACAAAATGAGCTTTTTTGGTAAAAGAGAAAAAGGAAATCCTGCACAACCAACTCAAAGACACACCGATGACTTGGCACTTTGATTGAATTTGTAGGTGACCGACCCACAGCAAATGAAACTTAAGACTCCTGTGATTTCTCCAGTTTACTGATAGGAGGATAGTGAATAGTCAATGTGCAGTCCACAGAGGTCTACTGTAAGTAATGAAGGCAGGAACTTTTAAGTGGGGCCTTTTAAAGTCAGTTTAGATTACTTTTCAGTGCAGGGAAACATACACAATCTGATCTCTGAGTTTGACTAATACCATGTTAACACTACATCATCACTAGGGCTGGGCACCGAACGTTGATACTTTTATGGCACTGACCGAAAATACTCCGATCCTATGAGTATCGAAAAATGTTTATGTTACGTTATGTTTCGGTGCCAAATTTCGGTTCCAAAAGCGTCTGAGCGCGTAAGCGCAAGATTATCTGTACTCTCTGCAGATTGACAGAGAGCGGAGCTCACACACACACACACACACACACACACACACACACACACACACACACACACACACACACACACACACACACACACACACACACACACACACACACACACACACACACACACACACACACACACACACACACACACACACACACACACACACACACGCTTTGAGCAAACTACGTCAGCTTTTGCTTGCTCTCGCGGTGCTGTTGACGTTACACTTCCTCTGAGACAAGCAGGCACAACAGTGGTTTCTATGCCCTGGTGACTGACTGACAGGCTGAGGAAAGGCAACTTTATTTCTACAGCACCTTTCAGCAACAAGGCAATTCAATTACGTTCCTTTGCACTTAAGTTAGTTCTCCATTAGTTCAATGTTAACAGGGCAATCACCAAGTTTATTGTTAAAGGTTTGTGTCATTATGCAGTTTGCACTAAAAAGTCTTTGTTGTTTACATTCCTTTTCATTTTAGTTAGTTCAATATTAGCCTGTACACAATGTAATTTGTTTATTATTTATAATATGTTCATGTTGTGGCAAAAAGGTTTCCCTTTTATTGTTAATTTTGGTCAAGTTCGGATTGATACCAATCTTGAGTATCTGACTGGCGCACCCCTATCCAAAAGCACAACCAGTTTTATTAATATTACTCTGAGTGAGCAGTGTTACCAGAATTTTTTAAATTTTGCTAACCACCGTTAACCGTTTTGATTCACAAATAAGGTGGAAAATAAAAGTTTTGTGTTTAATGTATTTTTGTTGATGTTGAAATGGATTTTAAAACATTATGGTATCGAAAAAAGTATCGTTAAGGAACCGGCATCGAAACTGAGATATCGAAATTGGCACCGGATCAAAAGATTTTGAACGATGCCCAGCCCTAATCATCACATTAAAATTACCTTACTATACATAGAACTTCCTTTATATTGTCTTCACTATGAAAAATCTTCCATGGCACCAGAAAAGAGTTAACGCAAACAACCCAAGATGACCAATCACAGTTCTTGTAGTCCACTTATGGCCAATTAAGTCAACTGAAGTGGATTTTTTTTTCAAAACTCTGGGAAACCATGAAAATACTTGGCAAATGAATTATAATGAAATGAGTTTGTCTGCCTCAAACTCACAGCAGCATGATCACTGTTGTACAACTAATGTGTCAAATGTCTCAATAATTTACCCTTTAACCTGATTAACCTGAATTTATTGTACCGTAAATCATCTCTCTGAATGCTGAACTTCTTTCATCCCATTGGCCGAAATATTGCTGATGCTGAAACTGCAGTAGAACTGTCTTCTCTGTTGGGTCGTCTACTTCTAGGTCTTCAGATGGCTGTAGAGGCCGATTCACGATCCACATACTTTGGTGCAGTGTGGGCAGGGGTAAGTGTTGTTGGTTGGTGGTGGCGGAGCCTTTTTCTCTCTCTCCAAGCAGTGCTGTTGCTTTGTCTCTGCGGCACGGCAGAGTTCAATTTCATGACGTGTAGCTACTTGCACAGATTTCTTTGGGAGCGCCTTGCAAAGTTCTCACAGTTGCTCAATGTGGTGTAAAATTTCTTCAGACTGGCCTTGATATTATCTTTGAAACATTCCTTTTGCCCGTTAAGGGCTTGCTGGTCTCCATGGATTGCCACCTTGTCATGGCAGAGAAGCTCGCTTGTTCCTGAGATACCAAGAGCAACGGTGTCTGGAGCTATGCTTCTAGTAGGGTTACCCATGGCAGTAAGGTTGCGGTCCCTGACAAAGAGCAATCCAACCAATCCAACAAAGATCTCAACAGTGAAACAGGTGGTGCATGCAACAGAATTGAGACCCCAGTTGTGGTGGACTCCTGCCACTGGATCCTGACCCTGATCTGTCAAGGACTTTGAGATTGCTGTCCGTGCACCGGTCCCCTCACCTTAAACAAAAATCATGCACAGCCGCACTCCTTAAAGGAAATCCACCCTAACATCCCAGGTATGTTCAAGGGCAAACAGCAATTGGCAACGAGGGCAGGATTGTGAGATCTGGAAGCCCTAGTCATGAGTGCTAGATTCAGTCGCTGGGCTCTTGGAACGAGGCAGAACAGCCCTTCGGCATCTACGACTGAGCAGCCCTCTTAAGGATCCACTCTGCTCACCCCACCTAGGGACGGGGCTAGTAAAAGGGCTCTAAAAATGGCCTGCCTTAAACCTCCTGACTTGATTACTACATCCAGAGGGATAACCACGCGCAGTCAGAAGCGCAGCTTATTCTAATGTGCCACTCTTGTCACTAACTCCTAAAATGCGCAGAGCAGGTCATTGTATTATTGGTGGCTATAGTGGGAATCAAATCCCTCTGACAGCGTTACCACCATCGAGCAGTATGCGTTTATGACTTGCTTATACTTTGTCCGATTCAGCAATATTCCACGTGGCAGTGGCATGGAACAAATAGGACACAAAGAACAATGGACACGTTGTTCCCTCTAACATGCAACTGAGCCGACAAGGAAGTGCTGTAACAGTCGAGGTGTCCTGAATCTAGGGCTGTGCTCGATTGAAGAAATTCTTAGTCGACTAACACTCATTCAATTGTATCGACTAATCGATTAGTTGATTTAATCGACAGATCTGTAAATCTGAGTTTCTCCACAAAGAGTCATGCAAAAGCACCACTTTAATTCTTGTGTTTACCAGAGATGTGCTCGTACGTTTCTTGGAAATAAGTCATTCAGCATGAAAAAAGCATAAAACATGACTAATCAACTAAAGGAATCTAAGTTGACTAAAGACCAAAACGACTGATTAGTCGACTAATCAACTAAGAGGGAGCAGCCCTACCTGAATCCTGAATACCTGAATGAGTTTTTTTGTGATTGTTGCAAAAATTGTTGCAAAAAAATTGTTGCAAAAATCCTTGATTATGCGGCACGTTTTCTTAAAAAATGCGATGGAATATGCGGGATATTTCTGTAATTGTATGCAATGAAATTGCGGGAACTTGCAAAAATTGTGGGAACTTGCATAAACTGCAGTTTGATGAAAAAGAGAAAAAAGGTGATTTGATGACATAATTACATCACTTCATAACGTTTCCATGGCAACAGGGGAAAATGGCTGCTCTTGTGTGAAGTAAACACAACATTTTTCTTTTCATTTTTCTTCCTGCTAAGATATGTGACTTTTTTTGCAACAAAAATGCGGGGATTATGAAATCATGCAAGCCCCGCATATTTTGCGTGGAAATCGGCAATTTATGTGGCGAAAGTGAAGCGTTTTTGAAAAAATGCGGGCCCCGCATAAACATGCGGACTTTTGGCTGATTATGCATTGAATTATGCGATCACATAATCACGTTTTTCTGGAGGGACTGGATAAGAAATTGTTGCACACTTGCAGCTTTGATGCAAAAAAATACTTCAGTATTTCTAGATTAGAGTCTTCTACAAAGTGCTTCTTTGCTTTAAATAAACAATACCACGCAATGCACCACTTGCTTCCGGTGTGTTAAGGGTTTCAAAAGAGACAGACTGGTACTACTTGGTTACCAGCTTATTTTTAACTTAACCTGTCACAAGTAAGATAAAACTTCAAACTCTTCTGTCTACATTATTGGAGAGTTTGGCTTACAATTGCCCCAGTAAAGACTCTTAGGATCTGAAAATGAACCACATAATAAAAGAATTTATCCTTGAGCCAAATGTGTAATTTATAGTACTGAATGATTTACAGTTTTGTTTGTCTGAGTCAAGTAAAACTCAGAAACCAGAGTCAAATATTCGACAGGCCATAATGAGAAGCATGGCTTTGGTCTGGTTACTGGAAAGTAAGGAGCCATCATTTGAAAAATAGTGACTCTTACAAAGCATGTAAGTTTGGTGAATACTTAAGTCCTTACGCTAACAAAACAATTCCAATTCCAGAGAACTGCCTCTAATACCTCCACATGGACTTACTATTATACTATTCAAACCCTAAATACACACAGAGAGCTCCACAAATTTGAGATGGTTGAGTGGCACATAGCATTTGTGAACCTTGAGCACACATTAAGCGAGAAGGATGCCCCCTATAATAATGTAAGAGTAAAAAACGTACCGGTGACACAGCAGACTTGTCATATATTTAACATATCCCTTACTTCTGGTACAATCCCTAGTGTTTGGAAATCTGCTCAGGTTGTGCCTTTGCTTAAAAAAGTGGTGACCCAAGTTAGTTAAATAATTACCGCCCAATTTCCAAACTGTGTTGTTTGGCCACAGTTTTTGAAACCTTGGCCAAACAACACAGTGTGGCCAATGTGGAACATCTAACCAAAAACTCAGGAGAAAAACTGGTTTCCTGTACAGAAATAAGTCTTGTTTTTCAATTTTCAGTAGGAAAACTGTGGCGCAATCACTCATAATGTCTGTTTTTGATTATGGTGACATTCTTTACATGCATGCTTCATCTGCCACATTGAAGCTGCTTGATGCGGTATATCATAGCACTCTGCGGTCTCTTACCCATCATTGTATTTTTTATCAAAAAGATTAAAAGGCTTCGGGACTCACTGAAATTAGACCGACTGGCTTCCATTGAGACATTCAGGGTGATGCGTTACATAGGGACTGCTCTTGCTTTTAATATCCCTCTTATTTGCCTATATCTGGGATTCTCATTTGATTTTATTGTTTATATGTACTGTAATTTTTTTGATTGTTCTATCATCAATGTTTTTACCTATTGTAATTTTGGTATTGTTTTAATGATCATATTATTTATTCACATATTATAATTATTTATATGTACTGTAATTTGGGGATTTTTTTTCTTTTCTTTTTATTTGCGCAATGGCCATCCATGAATAGATAAAGGTTATAATAATAATAATAATAATAATAATAATAATAATAATAATACTACATTAACAGTATTGCCTTTGACGTTTTTATCAATGAGTCACCTTTCCATTTCATAGAAATAAGTCATTGGAACATACTTCCTTCTAGGAAATCCAGTCCTGTTTTAAGTTGCATTTCCAGTTGGTTGTATAGTGTACATCTATTTCTGAATGAAACATTGGTAATTAAATAGGATATTACCCTGGTTTGTAAAAATATCTTGACAAAGCTCAAATCCCCTGTTTACCTGTTCTCAGTGTGGTCCAGGATATTTTCAGTCAGGCTGTATGTTTTATTGCTGTGGGTGCAGCCTGATGTAAGCGGATATATAGTTGTACATATTAAGTGCAGCAACATCCACAATGGAAAAAAAATTAAGAAAAGTGGTATAAAATGTGGCTGATAACAAGTAAAACAACAAGTATGGATGAGCATCATTTCATTTTTAAACTGAACAGAGTGTGTTTGGCGTCATTGTGTTTAATGCTTCGGATGCCTCAACTTTAGCTTGAAGCTGGGTGTTGTTTAATGACAGCTCATCATGATGAGTGACAGGTGTTGGGAAGGGAGTTTGATCAACTGAGACTGAGATTAAAAACACACGACTGACTCAAGGTGAAAAGCTGCATACAGTTATTTTCATTTCGCATTTTTAACCTGCTTGGTGCACCACATCTTTAGCTGCCCGATACAAGACAAAAGGGGGACTTAATGGTGAATATTTTCAAATACAAAAAGGTGTTGAAAGGTCAATATCTTATCGTGTGCACTGTTAAAACACTTGATTTAAAATGTGTTCATCAGCGTCATTCTTCTGTTTATCTTTTAATCCTTAAGAATGAGGATAAATGGTTGACAACTTTCCAGAGTTGTATAGATCTGCGTCATAGTTTTAGTGCAGTGTTTTAGCATCTGATAAGCCTTTAAACTCGTGGGTGTATCACTAAAACTGGTATTCCTGGATGGTTATCTCATCTGTACCAGTAGCAACATCCCTCCACTAACGCAGCCCATTGGTTAGAGATTGTTCATGTTTTGTGTTGGATGTTAATTACTTCTTGGTGTATTAGGGATTGCTTTCTGTCTTCTGACAAGACAATACCAAAGATAATTTGTGTACAACACACACATTTAAAAATAAATATTTTCGAGAATACACTCATAAGATGCAGAAACATGAAGAGCTACTGGCAAACAACAAGTTCTTATATGGGCTCTAAGGGATGTAAATCCAGAGTTTTCTTTCTCACCACAAACACACACCTAATGTTCTTATTCTCTCATTTACAGCACATGCGCACAGTAACACACAAAAAAACTCCACAAACTCGACTCACCGAGTCCTCTGGAGGTCTTTGTATCTTGATCCACTCTATCGATGGACCCTTCACCTGCAGAAATCTGTGGAAAAGATTCTTGAAGCCCTCAAAGTCTTTCCTGGACACCTGAAAAACACAAGGATTTTATTTTAAGCTTCATACATTTTAAAAAGGTAGGCTGAAATTTTCAGTCATAAGTACAATTTTGCCCAATTAGAAATGTGTTCATTTGTCCAGAAAGATAGTAGCAGAAGTACAGCTTGCTTCTCAAAGTGCACAGATTATCTATCAGGTTTCTCTAATTTAGTTTTAAATTAGTTGTTAATTTAGTTTTTGTAATTTAATTTAACAAACTGCAAGAAAGATGCTGAACAAGCTCTACAATATGCCATCCTAAATATTTGGTTGGCATAGAACATGCCAAAAAAAAAAGTAATTTAAGGTCTTGAAAAAATTTAAATACTTTATTTAAAAAACAAACAAAAAATATATTCCTAGATGGTAAGAAAAATAAATGACCATGAAAGTTGTCCGTCACTGGTATAACTGGAGAACCTGCCAAGATCAACCAGTTTGTAACTAAGAATGTGTGTGTACTCTACAGCTGTGTATGTGCATATGGCTTATTGGCTTGCATAACTTCTAGTGCTTAGTGAAAGTACAAAAGCTTTTACTGTGAACACACTGTGTGACCGACTGAACCCTCGCACCCTTTTTTTCTTCGGTGTATCATTTCCATCTTTTGTGATTGCTGGCAGTTTGAGAGTGCCTGGTTAATGTCTAAAAGAGTCAAAGCCTGTGTGTTGGTAGGTGTGCGTTCAGCAATTTATTGTGACATCTTTGTCTGAAGGTTGTTGACTGCTTTATACAAAATAAAACTCAATGAAAACAGATGAAATATGCTCAGTCTAGCTTTCTTGCTGCTATTTCATAGACAGTTATGATTTCAGTCTTCTTCTTAGGTCATTATTAATTTGGGTCCACTCCCAACACCAGAATTCATTTTGTGTCCAGTTCGGCTGGAAGTCTCTGATGACGCATTATATTATGATTTAGGCTGATAAAACAGATGGATGTTTGCTTAAAAACCTCGCCTATTGCAATTTTATGACGTACATTTTATGTATGTGTGTGCGTCTGTAAGCATGTAGGTGGGACCCTCGTTGGCACTGTGCTACAGTATGTGTCACTTTTGTGTTTTTCCAGTGTTTGTGCATGACCCAATCACCCTCTAAATCACAACCAGATGGTCGGAGAGAAAGGGTGTGTTAGTGTACCTCTCTCTCTGCGCCTGTGGTGGTGTCCAGCAGTTTCTCCAGCTCGGTGTGCATGGAGCTCTCCAGCTGCTGTCGCATCATTTCCTGGAACTGAGCCATCCCTCCGTTGGCCACTCCTTTACTCAGACCTGAACAGGCGAGATAGTGGAAGATATGGGGCAAGGTTTAACACTGCTGCAACATGAATTTGTACATATTCTAGATCCTCACAATTATTCTTTACCCATTCCATTAACTCAAACTATCCGTTTTATCCTTGTCTGAACACAGCTATAAAAAGAGATTTTTTTTGTATATTTGGATAACTGAAGTTCTACTGATATTCTTATACATCTTAAAAATTATTTGGATTACAGACGCTGGAAAAATAGAAGTCCTAAACCGTAATACAGAAAAAGTACAGAAAAATTAATATGGAGCTGCAAAGATTAATCAACTAGTCCATCAACAGAAAAGAAAATCTAGTATTGGCCTCTAAAGTTCAAATGAAAGCAAGCAAAAGACCTCAACAGCTCTGTAGTCACCACAGCTGTCCAACATGACTGGCATGACTGTCCAACTCTGACCAATTAGACGGCAGGTTGGATGAGATAAAGAAATGTGACAAAATGAACCTGTTGAGCCTGTTCTGATTTCCGTGGTGTGTGAGATTAATGTTTTGATAAGACCTAAGCCTAAATTGTTTACAGATTCTCAAAAAATACAAACTTAAAGTAAAAAAACTAAAACAAAGCAAAATTATAATACAGTTAGCCTACAACATGCAGGTGCGTGGTGGCAAAGCCAAGAGGCTTTCGTGTGGCTGACCTTAAAGAGTAATAAATAAGACATGCTGGATGATGCTGGATAAAATTATCAAACAAACATACCACTATGTATTAGTAGCTTAAGGACCATCTATTGGCTTTATATAAAAAGTTAAAGTATTTTAGAGTATTTCTGGTTAAATGTGGCAAGACAAGACATATATCTATGTCACCACGGATTGGTAACAGTTGCAAAAGGAATTTGCCCCATGCCAGCGTTTGTCATCAAGGGCAGAAAAAAAAACAGCTGCTGACTAACTTCTGTGACTGTGGTATCTAGATTATCAATAGTCAATAGATTAATGACAGCATTTTGGAATCTATATCCATTACTTTATTGTTTTAATGGATTAACTACTTTAATCAATTAATTGTTTTTTTTAAGTCTATAACGTGTGATAATGACAAATGCCGATCACAACCGCCTAGGGTGTGAAAGCTGCATCCATCACGTTTGCAGTTTTTACCTCATTGTCCGCTTAAATGATTTACTGATAATCTAAATTACAGTTGATTGATTGAGTAAATCGATTTATCGCATCTTTAGGTAGTTAGTCAACTTGACAGCTACAATTTGGAGGTCTGGTTCTCTTCTAAATACTTAAAAGCAATAGTGGTTGTTTCAGAATTTAGTCAAATAACCTGCAACTGTGCCCCAAAATCCACTCGCATTGGCACATCAGATTTTTTCTTGAGGGCTGAATGCTTTTTTAATGGCAGTAATGTGTAAATTACTGGCAGGCTGGTTGCTTATTAGACAGCATATCCATGCTGTAACAGAAAAAGTACAAACACAAAAAGCTAAAGGGTAGCTGATGAAATATAAGCCTGAAGTAGTGAAATAAATCCAGTGAGAAAACTGGAGAACTTTGACCAGAATTCACTTCTTTTTTTTTCTTTTTTTTTTTTTAAAAAAGGTCCATACAAATATTTGTATTGAATTTGTCAGGTTCAGCATGCTGTGTTCAGGTACAGATTTCCCATCCTGTACATCATCATTTAAGTGTTTAAAGTTTACTACCAATCTCCAATGCATTCAAGAGATACAGTTATGTAGTTGGCAAAATGGTCATGTAGTAATAAAAAGGATAATGTAAGGAAAACTATAATGTGCATTGAATAACTTTTCAGATAGTCAAGCTTTAATCCTTTAAGTGAAGGAATCAGTCAGTGTTTTAAACTGACAGAAATGAAACAGGGCGGTATGCCACGGTTAGTCACATGTGATGGATCAGTTGGTATGTGAGGCAAACTGTCTCTACTGTAGGATACTGAAATGAATATACACAAGTGCTTATATGGAAGGCAGTATGAATACATTTTTAAAAACAGATTAGAAAATTGGGCTGGCAGCACACATTAATGTGGATGGTTTGGTAAATAAAAAAACACAGGTATGGTCCTTTAAATCCACTTAGACGTAGGCTAGGCAATGTATCTATGCTACTTGTAAATCTAAAGTTAAGAGTTGAATACACCCTCCACAACACTACTTACCTTCTACATAAAGTGCCATTTTTTTCAGATGCCAAGTAAAGTTAGCGACCAGTTCAGCAATATATACAGTTAAATAATAACGTTAATCCTAAACTGAGTTTCAAGTTAAATATTCCAGAGGGGATTCAAAGTGAAAGCCGAAGTGTCATTGAAAGGTACATTCCGTGAAAAAAGTTCCCTTGAGGTAGGCCCATCCAAAAAGCCAACTGTTCATTTACTCAGAGGTGTCCAGCCTGTGCAGTCAATTCCCCACTGAAGCTCTGGAGGATGAGACGTCCTTTCTACTTCACGTACTTATAAAAATAAAAACAAGGACAGTCACACTTATCTCCATGGACAGCAGCCAGATGCCGTCCCTGAACATGAAGCTGTATCGGGTCTAGGAGGATCTTTTATTGCTTGCGGTGCCTGCCTCTCGTTTTCCAGCCCCAATACTGTTGCCCACGTCACAATTCATGTCTGTGACTCCCAACCTCTCGTAATGTTTTTTTTTCGCCTCGCCCCCGGCGATTTTCAGCCTCTTTTTACACTGCCAATAAACGTAAATTATTAAGCGGTGAGATGCACACACGAGTGACTCCATCCGCATGACCTGCCTGACGTACGGGGCTCCGGAGGCTAGGCTGCGGAAATGAAAGGAATGATGGATGGGTGGACGGGTTGTGCTCAAGAAACAAGATAGTTAGCTACGCTGCATTCAGTGTGCGCTCCCTTCATATACACAAAGAAAAATCATGTCTACGACGGTGCGATTAACACCAGACGGGGGGAAAAAGACCCGCTTTCGATAAAAAAATAAATAAATACCCGTTAGCCGGTGGGCTAAAGCTATCTTGAAGATACGATCGACACCACTCGCTTTGGGAATACCTTGATAATGTCAAGAGGCAAAGTGATCAACTGTTATTAGATTTAAAATCATTTCTTACTGTGTGACAGTAGGATACTGGCGGAAGAAAAGTCGATGGGGTCGGCCTGGTCCTGCGGGTCTGAAGGACCACAGCAATCCCGCAGAGGAGACAGCAGGGTATAATATATGTTTTTGCTTCTTTGCTTTTAACCGGTATTCGCCTTAATACCCCGGGATTCTGTTTCCCTTCGACATCGCTGAAAAGGGTTAAAAAAAAAACTTTTAAAAAATGTAGTTAGTTTGATGATATTTTACACAACAGTGCCATTCCAGGAAGGGGCGAATGAGAACGTTGCAGGAAGATGGCAGCCAATGAAAAAGCTGTATTCCCGTGACGCAGATTTGACAACCAATATATTTCTGCAACGTGAGATATGGTTTCTGACAATTCCGGGTTAAATAATGCTGGAAATGTATAATGGATGTATTAAAATAATAAATTGTACCTGATGTACCCGTGTAATGACTTTTTGCGTCAAAAGTTTAACTTGGATTTGAATGTTTGTACTTTCTTTAGTCAGACATTGAAACATCTTCGTTCTCTTGTAGATTGCTAAGTGCTTTTAGGATGCTTAACAATGTTGGATGACTAGTGATCAAGTAGATTCTAACATACGAACATATACAATTTGGATTTGGAGGAAGGAGAAGCAGTTTTGGAATAATAATGTCATTATTTTATATATATATATTATGTATATATATATTATACACAAATGTCGTTTTTCCCAAAACATACTCTTATATTTGCTGCAAATTTAAACAAAATAATATGGTACAAAATATACGGAAAAGGTTGTAAAATTCCAAAAGCCCTACATCTGCGTGAATATCTGTATTTAATGACTGACCACTTGTGTGTTCTCTTATTTTTTTTTATTTCATTATTATTTATCTCGGTTATGTGATTTCATTTTCGCTCGTTTTTTTTCTCGTTTGTTGTATCGGTTTCTCTTGAATATGTCGTGCCTTTTTAATATTGCAATAAAATAAGTAGGTCACACTGACTGCGTAGCATTCAACATTCTAGTAGAGTTAACCCATTAATGTTGGAATGGTGATTGTTTTTTGGTAGATTTGTCCCCTTTAATGATTGACCTATTTAATCAGCAATGACAGCTTGAATTTAACTAATTACAAATGATACATAATCGACCCTTGTGCTGCTGGGTAATACTGCCCCTGCCTGGTCAAACTGTGACATTGCGCTGTACTTCAGCTTCTGATGCATAGTATTCTACTAGTATTAACGGTCTGCAAAGAACTTTTACCAGGTCTTGACAATACAGGTCACAATATTTCTGTTAGATATAATGCTATATTATCAAATCTTTAGTTATTGAAAATATGTTTTTCCAGAATTATATCTGAAATACTTCCTGCTAGTAAATGACAGTACTACGTTACTTCTCATTACCATGTAGTTGAGTGTTATAAGCATCAACTAAACAACTTAACATTATTTTCTATACCGTTACAGACTGTGATTACATTACAGAATGTAATGGTTCTAAAAAAAAACTCCACCCCTTCCAGCCTGCATAGTACATCCTGGTCTAAACATTAAGAAAAACTGGACATCTGTCTGACCATCCACCTGTCTATCCCTACTAATCTAATGGAGGTTTGTGAGGTTGTCAGTCTTGTATATTGTATTAATTGTATTTGTAACTGCAGTGCAGAGTCCATGACCGATTTTTCTACAGGGACAATAAAGTATGATCTATTTCTCTATCACAGGACTGATGCAGAAAAACATTTACAGTTATGGCAAATTTAGACACCAATTCACATAACATGCAAGACGTTGAAATGTGGGAAAACATACACACAGCAATTGTCCAGCAGGCCGAAAACTTGAAACCTGGACCTACTTGCTATGAGGTGACAGTGCTAATCACTCAGCCTCTGTGCCACATAAAGATATAAATATCACAACTTAACTACATTGGGCCTCATTCACCAAAAATTCTTAAGAACTAATTTAAGAAAACACTTACAGATAACTTAAGATATTGGTGAATGAGGCCCATTGTACCTATTTATGTGCCTGCAAAACAAACACACTTAGAAAACAAATGTAAAACCATAAAAAAACACAACTACACTGTATTTACTACAGTTTTTTTATTGTTTAGCTTAAACGTTATCCATTCCAGTGTTCGAGGACTTAGTGCATCATTGATTTTATGTAACAACCATCCATGTTTTACTTAAACCCAGAGAAAAAAATAGCTGGTAACAAATTTGGTGGACTTTCAGTATATACTATACACTTAAGGTGGAATTATACTTGTGCATCATAGTGTAAAGTGCCCATTCTGTAGGTGTCTTTGGTGTCTACTGAAAAGGAGACTTGATGTATCGCCAAAGTAAACACAATATGTCTGCACCGGTATCAAAAACTTGTGAAGGAAACCCAGGCTAGCCAATCACTGTCTACATCTCCATAGCTGGTGTACATTTTTTTAAAAGGTGCACCTTAGCGTAGCTAAAGCTCCGGTGGCTATGTGCATAGGATTAGTTTCTACACCGTAGCCTCCCAACGCACAAGTTGAAATCCAACTTTACACTCATAAACACTTACTCACTCTGTGTTTGTGTAAGGTCAGACACACACAGACACACACACAGTAATACAGGGGTTGGTGGAGTGCTTCGTCACAGGCGTGCGTCTGGAGTGTTGGGGCTGTCTAAGTGTTGGCTGGGTGGCCTTGCAGGGTCTAGTCATACTCCTAGGAAAGCCACAGCTGTGTCTCTCTCCTCTATCAGCTCTGCTGCTGTGGCATCCATCTTCATTTGGGAAAAGTCGTTGATGGCCAGGCCCTCCACAATCTTCCACTTCTTGTCCTGAGGAAACAGCAAATCTTTGTAAATTTTGTATTTTGGAACATATGCTTCAATGGCATATGTTCACACTGTTTCGCATTTTAAGGACAGACACACTGTAGTTGATTGCTAGCTATTAGCCGATTTCAATACTTTAGGCTGATAGAGGAGTGAACACAAGGTCAGATCAGTCTCACCTTAATCTGGACAGGGAATGAGTAGATGAGGTCTTCTGGGACTCCATAGGAGTTGGCAGAGGAGTAAACACCCATGGAGATGAACTCACCCTGAAGAAAGAAAAAAAAAAAAAGAAAGAGGAGAAACTGGTTAACACTGCATATTTCATCATCACCATTATCAATATGAGTATTCAATAATACAAAAGTTAACACTAAAATTGCATAGAGCCATAAGTAACCTGTCAGAAATATTAACTATCTCACTTGTTAGCAACAAACTCCTAAAAGTTTGTATATATTCATGACTAAAACTTTTGTGAGAGCACAAACACAGAAATATGCATGTACACTCTTTTTGTCAGATTTATGAAGCCATGTATACCCATGGTTCCTTGACAGAATGTGGCAACAGACAAACATCCCCACATCATAACTACAGCACAAATAAATATGCAGTTTACCTCGGGGGTGCCTGACCAGATGTCTCTCATGTGGTCACAGATGGCCTTGGCTGCAGACATGGCACTGGACAGCTTCCTGGCCTTGATGACTGCAGCGCCTCTCTGCTGCACTGTCTGCAATACAAGAACATGGACCATTACATGAAGACGTAGTGGCAGTCAATGGGAATGTGAGCAGAAGAACTGAGCTTATAGGGCTAGCTTGTGTTAATGAGTTGTGCTGCTAGTTTCATTTGTCAAGGTTTTGAGATAAAAGCAGAGATGACTGCAGCAGTTATCTCTGGAATTGAAAAAAAACTAAACCTCAGTCTGTGTTTCTGAAACACTCATTTGTAACTGTCCTTCCTATTTTTGCAAACTGTGCACTTTTTAAGTGGCTGACACAGGAACCGTGTAGAAATGCAAAATGTATCTCACAGTCCTATAGATTACAGTAAATCTTCTTTAGCTCACAGCGATGAAATCTCCTTTAAGCCAGGCATCATCCTTGACTGCGTCAAAGCAGGCGAGCTCGCTACCAGACATGTTGACCAAGCAGTGATGCACGTCTGGGTACTGGGTGGACGAGTGGTTGCCCCAGATGATCACATTTTTCACATGGGTGGCAGGAACGCCACAGCGCATTGCCACCTACAGGAACGGAGAGCAAAATCGGGTTTCGCAAACAGCTCAGACAAAGAACTGACAACGTAGCAGCTAAAAGTCTGAGCCCAATTTGTAAAGAAAAGAGTGAATAGAACTGCAAGTACAAACGGGAGCGTAAGGGAACGCACCTGAGAGCGAGCCCTGTTGTGGTCCAGACGAGTGAGGCAGGAGAAATTCTCTTTGGGGATGGAGGGAGCAGACTTGGCTGCAATCAGACAGTTGGAATATCCCCCCCAACAAAAAAAAAAAAAACACAAAAACACACACACACACACACACACACACACACACACACACACACACACACACACACACACACACACACACACACACACACACACACACACACACACACACACACACACACACACACACACACACACACACACACACACACACACACACACGAAATACAACCTAAGTGACTCATCTGATCTAACTCAACCAACGTAAACTCATTATTGTTACAGCTCACCAATAGTCCTATAGATTTGCTCGTTTTAAAAGTAGCTGTAGGTTTTATATCTTACTCTTACCAAAGCAAACTTGTAATATGCTTAAAATCATGAAGGGCAAAAAGAAATATGGTTGAGCATTAGAAAATAAACTTAAAAATGCCAACATGAGGGCTCTACAAATGAAGTTGCGTGTCAGTACCTTGACGGTTTTCTTGGCGTACTTCTCCAGGGCGGCGCCCTGACTCTTGAAGATGGCCACATTGGCTTTGAGCAGGTCCTTCCTCTCCATGCCATCCTTCCTGGGCATGGAGCCCACCAAGATGGCTGCGTCCAGGTCCTTGAAGGCCACCTCCTCCTTGTCAGTGGGGACAATATCTGTGGAAAGAGAAAGTGACATCATAACTGGTAATGGTTGAATGTTTATATACTTTATATAGTTTCATGACATTTTGCATCTAAAACTGCTCTGCCACACCTCAACAGATTCTTAAGTCACCATTTACTCCTTCCCAAAAACTCAATTTGTGAGGACACTAAATGCACGAGGTGTCAGAGTTTTGTCTGTAAGTCAATGATTTTACAAACTTTCCCCTAAACTGACAAGATTTTTGTTCTTCAGTGTTTATTTTTCAGCTGAAAATAAAATTGCAAATATCAAAATGGGCAGATTCCCACATGACTGGAACTAAGTATGCCATGCATGTTTGTAACGATCCTTTGTGTAACTGGTGAGCTCCTATTAGTGCGGTCTCTTGGACGGAGATAGATATTTTTTTTTTTTTTTTTTTTAAATGTAGTAGTGTGGATGAGAGTTTGGTCTGTCTCAACTATAGTACAGAAACAGGTTCTCAGTTGGAATTCCTGAAGTTAACAATAAACTTCATACAATTTCTAAAACAATTACACCAGAGTACACAAAGTAGGCAGCAAAAGTCTTGTATGTACACATGGTCCATCTGACAATACATCACTAGGACATCTCATGTTAAAACAAAACTTTTTTCAAAGGTTTTTCATCCTTTCTAAATCATAGAGGCATACCATTTTGAGAAATGTACTTTGGCGATATCCCATGTGTGAGTATTATACAGTATGGGTGGGCCCATCTCAGTGTATGAAGTGTTGTCTTTGCAGCACAGTTGGTTAACACAGGGGCCTCTCACAGCCCCTGTCCAAACAAAGCAAAGGACAGCACCAATTCAAAGGAAAAATTCCAGGTCACAATGGAGATGGCACATAATGGCGCCTCACGACTGATGACATCGGTTACAGTGATGACACCAAAAGTCCTAACGGAAACCAGCAGTGCCCATATTTATCAACAGTCCTTGATGTGGCCAAATGGCCTGGGTGTGATAGGATGCTCAGCTACCCCTGGAGATCATGAGTGGATCACCATCAGTGGCTAAGCATTGCCTAATTATTGAAGTAGACAAGATATGGTCGCATCTAATAGGACTTCAAATAAAGAAAACAAACAAATAAATAAATAAGAGTTTGTGTAGAAAAGGAGTGATTTTGAGATGCTTAACGAATTCAGCCCTGGCTCCTTCCATTCAAAGTGAAGGCACATATTTATTCTTCTCTGGGGCCAACCATGCAGAAGTGTAATGCATTTATAAATGTAAAGCACTTCATATTAAACTGTCCACCACATCTTTACCCCAGCATCTCATTATAGCTACTGCTGCCCTGATGACATTTAGAGGCTCCAGGAAGCTATGCAGAGGCCTTTATTCTTTACAAAACATGCCAGCATGATTATGGCACATTCTTGGCCAGAGCTACGTTTACTTGGGGTGGGAAGCATAGGAATACTCATATTATTATTACTATTACTAGGAAGAGTGTTGTGTTAGTCTGTGCACAAAAATTACATTATCAAAAGCAAGACAACCATCTATAACACCTTTTTATTTGTGTAAATGAACAGGACATTATAACCCTAAAACGGCAATATATACACTATAATATAATAATAACTAAATGTTACAAACAAAAACAGTAGATTTTAAAGTAAAATGCATAGTCTACGTGTTTAAGGAAAACTGTGATATCTGAGGCCAGTGTATCAATACTATATATATGTTATTTTATGTGAGTGTCCCACCCTTAAATTCCTACCTCTCAGAAGTGGGAGGGCACAGTCCTGCAGCTCCATGACAACACCATCCAGGACTGGCAACATGGGCGTAATGTCCAAAAGGAGCAAGATGACTGGCTGACAGAAGATGGAGGGAAGGAAGTAGGCAGAGGGATGAATGGTATGAAATTAATAAAAACATGCGGGAAAAAAATCCCAATTCCCTTGTATGCCATGTCGGGTGACTTTTAGTTGTCTCTGGGGGGGGGACTTAGTAGTCTCTGGAACAGAGTGTGAAGGCCTAAGCCATGTGGCTCACTTACGGTGGCATGTGCCAAATGGATCAAGTGGTTTCCAAGTTGGCCTAAGAGCCTTGGTATGAGATCCATATCATTGACTTCAAGGACGATCCTTGCTCGTTCCAGGGCTCACGGATGACCAAGTGCAATCTGATCACTTCACACAGGGGCAACATCTGTTCAATGTCACCCCCAGATACAGTATGATCAGGAAAACCTGTGTCCTGTGTATGTCTTCTGATAATGTCCTTACACTGCCTAATGACATTAGGGAATTGAGTGTGTTAGGGGACAAAGACAAAGCCCTTCTTTACCTGATCTTTGCCAAAGACATCTCCCTTGGCAATGCTGAACAACAGGGAATAGGCAATCTGTCCAGCAGCGCCGGTCACCAGAACTCTAATAGGCTCAGACTGCAAGACACATGGCAAAGAACAGTGATGTTACTTCTATTAGCATTGATTTCACTGAGAGGACAGGTATGACAGTTTAACTGTCCAGCGCACGTGGGTGCCTGGGTGTCTATTCTTGTCAACAGGATTTACTAAAGCAGAGGGGGTCACATCAAAAATAGACTGTGCTTTCCATACAGGACTCACTGTTCAAATCAGGATATACTTAGGTTACCAAGTTCAGCGCCATCTTTACCATTCATCCAACAGCATTGATTCAATCCCCAGTATTAGCTACATTACCAAAGCGTTACATGGATATGACACGAGTATTGACTAGATTTTTTAATAAAACAACCTTATGAGTCCTAAGGAAGTTGGTTACACGTCAAGCCGCGATCCAGACGACAAGTAGCTATCGTTAAAAATCCATTTTAACGAACTTTGCACAACTTTGTGAATATCTCACTGGATGAATTGTAATAACTGCGGTTTTATCTGCGTTATACATGCATGATTAAAAAAAGAATAATCGATATATTCGTTGGCTTTACTCACCATGTTCACACGATGGCTTGGACTGTTCTCTCTCTCCCACTTCTCTCGCTCAATCCGGAGGTCACTCCTATTTAACTCCTCCGTTGATCACGACACTTGTAACCCTTTGACGGCAGATTGAATATCCGGTAATTGTAGTTTTTTATTTTTTATTAATGTAGTCCTTAAAGAAGTAGTAAAAAAGAACAAGTTATCCCGTTGATAGTTAAATAAAACGTGGCTATCGGTAATAGTACTATTACATAGGCTGTTTAAACAGGCTTCTACACGATATCGCTATCTAATGAGCTAACCGGTTGCATTGCAGTCTGCTACAGGAATGCTACGCTAAGCTAACGTTAGCTGGTTAGCTAAGCATAGCCCACAGTCTATGGCATAGCCACAGCTTGTTGTTGCTTAGCGACCTGTATCCAGCGGTAGCTAGAGCCAGCTAGCTAGCATCGAGAGTACTGTTTGTTTGTTACTTTAGCTTAGCCACTCGTTAGGCTACTATAAGATACACAGAAGACCAACATGTGTAAGTTAACTGACCGAACAGCGAGTAAGTTATCAAGATGAAATTAACCCGTTTGAATGTAAACGTTTTCAGTGCAGAGCAGGTTGTTACATTTGGATAAAGCTAGCTAACTACCTGGAGCAAACAGCGTCTAGAGTTCACGTGTCGTCTTTAATCAAACGAAAATACGTTTAATGTTTTGAAGTTGACATTAAGTAAAAAAAAAAGGGGGAGGGCAGAGCACGAAGATCTTTGCCGTTTTCGTGACTGAAAAAAACAAGGTAAGTTATTGATAACGTGAGTAACGTTAACCTGTCTCATCTCTTCCTGTCTGTCCTCTCCCTCTTCCTCTAGCTATCTGTGTGAGAATGTCAGATATTGTGGGGATGATTTGTAGCAGTCAAACATAGGATGCCTGTCTGGATTTCACTTAAAATGCTTCTTCTTTGAACTTTTTATGTTTTGCTCTCAAAGTGGTTTAAAAGGTCAATAAAAAATAAATAAGTCATTGGATCTTTATTTTCCCAGAAGCATAAATGACGACTTAACAAAGCATTTCATAATAGCCCTAAGTGAAATACTTCCAATATCTCTTTATTGTTTCGTCACACGTTTTGAGATATTAATCTGTTGTTTTCAAAGCAGTCTCCTCATCTTTGTTTCTTCAGCAAGAGAGGTGTAAAGTATTTATTTCTTTACTATCTTGTTTTGAGTTGAGATGACCCCTATAGAGGCCCAGTGTTGGCTGATCATGGTTATCAATATTTCATATCATCATTACAGGCTCATTACATGACTTGAACAGAAATCAGCGGGAATGTGTTTCACCTGGCTGGCATCAGACTGTGATCTTCCTGTGGGCTGGGCTGGGCTGGGCAGCTGGCTGGCTGGCTGGCTGGCTAAAGGGTTAAGACACTGTGCCAAATGATATTTTGGTTAATACAGATTCTTCTGTAAGTATTGGTGGTTGTGGCATGAGCATCATTTTCTGCTGCTTGACATCTTATTGAGTTCTATTCTTTATATGTTTACCAGGGCTGCACGATATAAGGAAAATATCTAATTGCGATTATTTTGACTGATATTTCGATTGCGATATGATTCACCATATTGGAGGGAATGATCATTTTTGTATCACTATTCTCATTTTCATTTTCATTGAAAAATGATCAAAATTAAAATGATTATAGTGTGATTTTTGCGAGGATCTGTACCAAACAATGATTTTTTTTCTTTAGTCTGTAGGATACGATTTGTAGGCCGGGATGTCTCTGCAGCACCACAATACTTAATTCAGAATGGTTTGCCTTTAACAAATATATAAAATCTGTGATTTTGTCATCCTGATTGACTTCTGTAATTTTTCTATTCAGTGCATGACATCTGTTGCATGTCTGTTGATCCAGGGAAAGAGATCCCTCCTCTGCTGCGATTTTACTGCCTTGCTCATTAGCAATAAGGATATTTTTCATTTTTTACACTGCAAAAAGTTTTAAAGATTGCAGTTTGATGGAACACAGTTAAATAGTAAATGTTTTTAAGCCTTAAGTTATAAGATATGTAGAATTTGGTTTTAAATGACAGTTCTGCTGTGATAACACATAGAGTGCCAGGTTTAGATCTATTATTTGCCACTCTGTCTCTGCCATGTGAAAGGTAACATTCTTATTTCATAATTTTTTTCTCCTTTTTCCCCAATATTCTGCTGTACTCTCTCAAACTAATGACACAAAATAAACCAGGGCCACATCAAATTCTCCATCCAAAGCCCCATTCTGGCCCTAATGTTTGGGTGTCCACCTGCCAGTGACAGGGGCTGACACAGACCCTTCCCTTCTCAAAAGGCTCCGTGTAAAAGCGTGATTCAGAGATGTTTGAAGCAGCTGCCACAGCCTGGCAGTGTTCCTCTCATCTCCAGTTACATTTTACCCCTCTGTGTGGCATGTCAGTATGGGACAAACACGTGCTCACAGCTGTCTGTTGGCTGGCATAGTGATGTGTGATCACACTCTGGGTATATTTCATTGATTTGAAGAGCCTTGAAATAGGCTTTATATACTTCTTTTTGATTATCTAGATTTTTGTTTAACTGAGCTGCAATGAGTGAGTGAAACCTTTCATCCACAGCCCAGAGAGGTGTGGGGAGATTAGTATCCTCTTAACAATTGTTGTTCATATCTGGCAGTTAGCTAAGTGGTAATCTAAGTAACCTGTGTTTTGCATGTATGTCAGACTTTTTCTCTATGCAACTAAATTACACAATCAAGGCTACCATGCCAACAAAATCCTAATATTGTAATTGGATTAAATGGATTACATTGTTAACATGTTTTCCAGGCCTCAAAAGTTTTTTAATGTTCCACTAATCAATATTCTTATGAAATGAAAGTGTTGCTCCTATAGTGACCATCCCACAGAGAATTATCTTTGCAGTTCCCTCTCCGCTCCAATGAGCGTTTTAACTCATTATTTTACTGTTTGGTTCACTTTCATCAACCTTGTTTTCAAGGGGGTGGGGGGGGGGGACTCTGATAAACCCACAGTATGACTCTCTGCTGTTTGATGCTGGGCAGGTAGCAAAGTAAGCAACTAGCTGGTGGACATAGCGGCGCATTTAGCATCTAAGGAGCCAGATATTTCTCTCAGGAGTCGATGACACCAATGCAGAAGTAAAAGAAGAGTGAATATTAGACAATGTTGTGTTTACAGCTTGCTGTAAGATTATCTACAGGAAAAGTTTGGACAAAACAAAGAGCGCTATTTTAAAACTCAAACAAAACAAAATATTCAGTTTATGTATTGATTGCTTCATGTATTTCACTGTGCCATTGGGACATTTTTATTCTCAAGTTGTTGTTTTTTTTATATTTCTTTTGGGCATTTTAGGCCTTTATTGACAGGACAGCTGAAGACATCAAAGGGGAGAGAGAGGGGGAAAGACATGCATCAAAGGGGCCGCAGGTCAGAGTTGAACCCGAGCCCGCTGCGTTGAGGAGTAAACCTCTATATATGGGCGCCCGCTCTACCAACTGAGCTATCCCGGCACCCTAGTGTGAAGTTTAAAGTTATGGAAAACTTTAGATTTAAATGCTGGAATTAAATTGCAAACTAAATGTGGGAAAGATCGGTTTAGAGGAGTAAAAGTATTTCAATGCCACCTGTCAGAAGTGAGATATCCGTAATAGAAACATCTACGAGTGAGGGAAGATTAAAAGAACAATGTGACCGTGAGGTTAATCTTTTGTCAAAGCCATTTGATTGCATTACATTTATTCTTATGATGTACAGGACCAGTGCTGATCACTCTCTTAGTACTTCTCTCTATAGCCTGCCATGCCATGACAAGACAGACAGCAGAGTGGGTCCTTCGGTGGTTCAAATCCCGGTTTCAATATAGTACTCATATCATGAAATGTATCTAGGTTATTGTTTAGTAATGTTTGGTTATTAAGTATCACTGTGGCACACCTTTTTGTCTTTATTTCTCCTCTGCGACACAAATTTCTAAACGTATTCAATCCTAGCTGAGGGAAATGAACAATGAATGACTCACATATAGCTGTATTGATGTATGTGGTTCCAGCCTTCCATGAATTTAGGGCCATTCCATATCTTTGAGAGCCCAAACTGAGCTTTATATCTGGGATTGTATCCGCTGATTTAGGGCAAGGCTTGCTCTGTCAGAATATTGCTTATCTTGGAAATATTAATTTGCCTTTCAGTGCGCTCTGCATCAGGTGCCTAAAATCCCCTAAAGTTTTTATTAAAACAACTTGTGACAGTTCTGGCTTTACATAAGCGCACATTTGAAAGAGCCTGTTGCTGCTGTTAACTGTTAATTGACAAGTTAGACTCCAATGTTTATTTTTTTCTCTGGCAGTCTCAGTAGTCAGGTTGACATGAGGGGATTAGGCATACTTCGTCTTTGTAAAAAGAAAATCCGAATGAAACCAAAAACAGCAGCGACACACATGATAATATCTGGTGCCAGTTTGCCATGCCGGCCTGATCCTCTGTGTGTGTGCTGTGAAAACAATCGGCATTGTGGGTGTTTTGTCCCACCAACCAGGCGAAACCTGGAGCCCCACAGAAGCGAGGGGAGTGGGTAAAGTTCACAATGCACAAATCCTAAGCTGCACACACACGCATGCACATGGAGCTCAGCAATGCCTGGATTTTACACATACATGTACACACAAACAGAGTACACTGTCATGCTCCGAGCTGTGAAAATTCACGACAGCATGAACAGCAGTACGTCTCTCTCTGTACAATGTCTGTCTCCTCTGCTGACCCCTCTCTCTGTCCTTTGTCCACTCTACTTTTGTTCCCTTGTCATTTCACCTCCCTCACCTCCACCCTTTCTGTTCTTTCCTACTTTATCTCCTCTATTCTGCTCATCCACTTGTCCCTGCAGAGTGCACCTGAGTGACCCTGTTACGTTGGCAGCTGGGAGGCAGATAGCCAGCACACCCACCGGCCTCAATATCACCCTCTTATCTGCCTTGCTAGACCAAATAGCTCTCATAGTGTACAGGCAGACACAGTGAGATAGCAGGTTGCATTCACGCGAGCGCGCTCACATAAATACATGAAAAATGCACAAACACAGATAATTACATCATCGTCACTGCTATCTCCCATCACATTCACCTTCTGTATCCCTGTGCCATCACCCTGTTTACTTTGTGGCATATCTATGTCTCATGTTCCTGTCTTTGATTAGTTGATAATGCTTTAGATCAGATGGAGCAGATTATTCTTATTCCTTTTTGTGTTACCTACACTGTAATGCAGACAGTAGGTGTCTTTTACTGTAAAATGAGCCTATGTGTCCCTGTCCTGTTGTTTGCTGTTATTTGCAGTAACCATAATAATACACTAGGTGTCAGTGTATGGCTGTAGTTAACCATAGTCATTCTTGGATGTCAGTCATCATAGCACTTGGAAGCTGGTGTTGATGGATTTGTAGCGAAGACTCTCCAAAAACACTTGTTGCTGCATCCGTGGCCTTGCCTTTAAGAACTGGTCTTGTGAGTGAAAGGTTGTCAGTTCAAATTCTCACGCAAACATTTGGTAACATTTGACTCCCTTTTGCTATGTTTAACAACACAAATGTTAATGGTACAGTATACAAGAGTGGGCTCATCAGCTTTTTGCAGGGCTATAATAATAATAATACTCTACACTGTTAAATTCTCTTATAACCCGGAGCAACCTTTTCTTCAGATCCAAGTGCTGTAACAATCTAAAAAATATTCATCTGTAAAGAAGTGGTTTTTTAGCATTATTAATGCAGTTTTCTGAGAATTTGTGTGCTCATTTTGCTTAAAAAAAGTGTAATCTATCAGAAACAGTCATGTCATGTGGAAACAGACTTATTATCCATAGCAGACCTACTATAACCAAATTCTTACCCAGATAGTTGAATGATATGGGATGGGCCTTTGCTATTGAATTCCTCTATCACCAAAGTTGTATCTAATCACTCAACATTTATGAGGTAGCTTTTTAAATAATTTTCTTTGTCTATTGAAAGATATTTTTCCAATCCCCATTTTCATTTTGCACTAAGCAGAGCACATCTTTGCTGAGCTGAGATATCATGAATTGGTTGCTTCCAGAAATAGCCTGCAGATCCATTTGAGCTGTTGTTATTGTGTGGCTCTGGCACTTTTAGGACAAGGCCTGGAGGCGTACGAGTGTTTCCAATCTGCCGTGATGTACCTACTACCTCTGAATTTCTCTCTCTCTGACTGTGATTGAAACCTGAGAAGGACTTTGTTTCTAGCCAATATTGGCTTTGCTGTGGGGAAAAAAAGACAACCAAGCCCTTAATCAGAAATAACACAGACCTCTGCAAACACACCAACTAACTTCCTGGCACTGATGCAGAACTATTCAATTAAATCTCATACTATACACACACCGAGCCATCCTTTGGAGGTGTGTTTCCTCCTCTGAGCGAGCCTCAACCACACTCTGCCACTCTCTCTTTCCCTCTTTCTTCCAAAGGTGTTTGCATAGGGAAATGGTCCATGAAATGGGTTTGATGGAATCAAACTCCATATTAGGACAAATACATATTTAATAGCAGTTGATGGACTGATTGATGGGGCTGTGTCTTCATTTCCTCTGTGCGCCACCGCTAAAGAAGATCTTTATCAGACACAGTAATATGAAGGATCATAGCTCGGCTTGTTTCAGGGAGGAGAGGAGTTGTTCACTTGTCGTGTTATGACTTTGAATGATTCTTGGTGTAAGTATCTGAATGTGTAAATAAGAGTGTTTCTGTGTGAGAATGTGTTTGTGTGCTCCTACAGCACCTGTTCTATTGCGAGTGGCCACAAGGGGGCACCAAACTGCCGCATGTTGATTTTCTGTCCTAACTGAAAGCTCACTCTCCAGTCCCTTTGCTTTTGACAGCAACGCACACTTTTTGAAAACTCACTGAAGGATGACCAAAAATGTGGCAGCAACAGTGTCCAGGTTCCACAGCCAGTTGCCAGTTGATGTGGCAGTAAATTCACATCGGAGAGGGTGTAAGGTGCTTCACATTTTCATCGATGCAACTGTTGTTTTAGCATAACAAGGCTGGCTGACAACCCGGCCCCCCCTCCCCCGACCCACCCCACCTAGCTCACTCACACCACCTTTTATTAACCTCAAAACCCAAATCCATCCAACTGGACCAGTGACGGCAACTCACTGCCGATGCTGGCAGTCACACCCCTCTGCACAGCCATAATGGGCCGTGGCACAATTGGGGGCCACGCAACCAACAACATTCCCTGTCCTACCAAGAGGCCGGTTGCCTGCAAGTTACCAGCAACACAGCTTGTCCCTGTTTGTTTGCACTCACTAAAAGGAAAGAATGTTTTCCCCCACAACATGGCTGTGTGGGGATTAAGGCCCATTCTGAGTGGCCCCGGGTCGCGCGGCAGATGTTAGCCAGGATAGCGCTCGTTGCCGTGCCGACAGTGAGCCGGTGGGATCGGCCCGCCCAGACGACGTTAAGCCTATGTACATGTATGGGAGTAGAGGGGGAGGTGTGGTCCGGTGAAGGGCCTGTCACACATTGGAGGAAATTTGTCACAGTGGTCCCACACTAATTCATCTACACTGTCTCTGATCGTCATCACACACATGCCCACATACATAGAAAGAGATTCACATGGCTAGTCTCATGCTGGGTTGTGTTTAAATGTGTGACATCAGGGCAGGAAGTATGTGAGAGTTGTTGAGGCCCAGACCCCTCAGTATCTGCGTGGTGGGTGGACATTATTTCTAAAATAGGTTTATTAATTTCTGATCAGCCTTATTCAATATGTATGTAAAAACATGTACTTGTATTGTTGGATCAACTCAAGTGCAGTCTGTATAAGGTGTGAATTTTGCAAAAGCAACACACGTGGACCTTTAAACCAACTGTTGTACATCATCTGTCAAAATCACTTCCTCTGAGTGTGCAATCTTTTCCCCTTCCAGATGATGTTTTAATGGGGTGTGTTGTTTTAACTGCTAAGCTCCCAAGTGCTTGTCACACAGAGCCCTTCTAATGAAGATTACTAACTGTACAAATGGCATTAGGGGTGTGATTCTTCCGGATAAATCCGGAAATCCGGCTTTTCCGACCTGAAAATGAGACTCTCGTAAATAATTTTTTAGGGGGGGGTTGTTAAGGTTAGGATAGCCGATTGGTCAGGGGATAAGACCTGAACAAATCAGGTTACGTTACCTTGCGTAAGCATGGACGCCGCCTGGCCAATAGTAGTGATTGAAGGGCGGGTCTTGGTGCAGGAATCGTAATTTCAAAGCCGGGAAAAAGAGCTCTACGCAGCGAACACAGATGTGCTGGGCGAGCCGTCGGTGGAAGCTAACAGAAGCTAACTGGCGTAAACTGACAGCTGACCAGGTGTCTCAAAGCTACCAAGTGATCGGCGGAGACAGGGAGTACATGTACTTGAAAGAGTCCGGCAGTCGTGGCAGACGAAGGTCCAGTTGGGAGTTTGGATAGAGAGTCCACTGAAGTCCACTGTGGTCTGAAGGGATAATCCTCGCTAGATCACTAGCTAGTTTGCGGTAACAGTTAGTCGGGAGGTTGACAGCTGTCATATAAATATCAATTTCGCGGATTGTGAAGCGGCGATATTCATGTCAGCGTCCTCACGTTCCAACATAATTTTTTTTTAAGTGGTAAATAGCTACAGTACAGGCCAAAAGTTTGGACACACCTTCTCATTCAATGCGTTTCCTTTTTATTTCCATGACTATTTACATTGTAGATTCTCACTGAAGGCATCAAAACTATGAATGAACACATATGGAATTATGTACTTAACAAAAAAGTGTGAAATAACTGAAAACATGTCTTATATTTTAGATTCTTCAAGTAGCCACCCTTTGCTTTTTTATTAATAAGGGAAAGAATTCCACTAATTAACCCTGACAAGGCACACCTGTGAAGTGAAAACCATTTCAGGTGACTACCTCATGAAGCTCATTGAGAGAACACCAAGGGTTTTCAGAGTTATCAAAAAAAGCAAAGGGTGGCTACTTTGAAGAATCTAAAATATAAGACATGTTTTCAGTTATTTCGCACTTTTTTGTTAAGTGCATAATTCCATATGTGTTCATTCATAGTTTTGATGCCTTCAGTGAGAATCTACTATGTAAATAGTCATGAAAATAAAGAAAACGCATTGAATGAGAAGCTGTGTCCAAACTTTTGGCCTGTACTGTACATGTTTGAGTATCCTCAATGTATATGGACTTTTAACCCTTGTGTTGTCCTCGGGTCAAATTTGACCCTTTTTTGTTTTTTATATAAAAAAAATATGGGTTTCAACCAAATTGCAGAAAGTTATCATGGATATGTTTTATGGGTTCCATACAACATTATATGCAGGTAAAATTAATGGTAACTTGCATTGAATTTTGGTTTGTTATATTCAATTTTATAGCATTTAAAAAAAAAAATTTAATGGTTTTAAAACAGTATCCTGACTAAACTTTAACATACACCAGTCTGTGATCCACTCAACATCCTCTGATCTTAACTGTTAGTCAAAATAATTAATAATTTCTGCTTTTTTACCTAAAAAAATTGGTATAATGTCATATAAATTCGGTTTATTAACCATGAATAAAGAAAGCTTTGAAAGCTTTTTTGACAAAAACAAAAACGAACAGGCCAGAAAAAAGCGCTAAAAAAGTGAATTTTCAATTTTGACCTGGAAGGACAAGGCAATACAACACAAGGTTTAAACGTGACAATGACTAAGACAAATAGTTTAAAAAACAACTACAGTAAAACATGTGATCATGTGAAATTGTATATATACAATACTTTGGCCACAATTTCTGTAGCTTCCTTTTCAACTAAAACAGTTAATTTTATTATGTGGTGCTAATGACATTTTTCCTCAGATATTTGGAGAAACCAACACAAATCTGTATATTCTCAAATAGTATGGTCTTAGCCACTATTAGTTGTTTGATGATCACCTGGCCAAAGTAGTAAAGTTTAGTTTTCACAATGATTCATTGTAGGATTATGATATTATTGCAATATGTAAATCCACATTGACTCTTAATTTAATAGAAGTAAAAATTGATCCAAAACATTTTAGTTTTTAAAAATTATGACTTTTATTGTGTAATGTCAGAAGGACTTTAACTGTTTTGCCAGTCAAATTAACTTTAATGAGTGCATATTGAAATATTACACTGTTGGTTGGCAAAAAATGCATCTCAAAATGCATCAGTTTGATGCTTTAAAATATGGAATATTTAAAATTTTCTCCCGGACCCTCACAGAGGGGTAATATCCTTCTCACCTTTTTCACCCCTGACCCATTTTCATGCCTGAACAGTACTATTACACATCTCATAAAGAACGCATGCTGAGTATGCAGGTTAACAGTCTGGCAGATTAATTTAGTAAGCCTTCTAAATGACCACACAGTTAAGTGAAAACATCTCAAAGAAAAACAAACATTATATAGCCTTCCTAAAAGAATAGGGTGGTGTGGGGGGGTGCTGTCGCCACATCATGGGTGTGCCGTATATTTTCCTGCTTTTTTGTCCTATGCCAATCACACCTATGCATTATGGGTGAGAGAAAAATCATGGGACATTGTCAATTATTTCTTCGGAGACAATTCTGTTGTGTTTTAAAGTATTGATTAACTTTGGGTAGCAATACAAGAAAGAATAGTAAGAAATCTGATCATAGCAGCTGGGCAGTAGGTGTAACAATATAGTCTTTTCCTCTTCTTTTCTGTTTGACATTTTGTTAGATGTACACTGATTGGCGAGAAAGTCATCATCCAGTTATCATCCATCCATCCATAGTAATTCATAGCCCTTATTTTTCTTTTTTTCTTATTTCCCATAGTCAACTGTAACTATTTACCTAAGCGCAGCGAACTCTGTTTGAATTGTAGGCGTGGGGTGAGGTTGTACAGTCTTTTGATGTGAAAGACGAGCCTGTTCTCTTTAAGTCAGACAGGTCTAACTGCAGGGTGAATGTGTTTAACAGGCCCAGTGCAGGCCCCTGTGGTACTTGTAACCGTCATGCTCAATGGAAAGAGGATACAGGGTCTGACAAGACATGACTTGACCCAGCGGTAGAGGCAGAGCCCCGCTATTGTCCTGAATAACAGCAAAAATCAGTGTTGGAGAATTTCCCCTTATTCTCCCTCTCTCTCTCTGTGCATGTGAGAGAGATCTGTATGTGTATCTGACAAAGTGAAGGGAACAAGGAACTTCTTCGGGGCAACTGGAGCACAACACTGACAGAAGCAGTGTGTCTAAGTTGGTGGACACGAGTTCCACAATGACTGTCCTCTCTAAGGAGTATTGGGCAGGACTGGGCTGTTTCCACGCTTGTTTTCCACTTTAGCCAGATTTTGTGTGTGTGTGTGTGTGTGTGTGTGTGTGTGTACACAATTGTCCCATTTTGTGCTTCCATTCTTCTAATTTCAAACCTCAGAAGCAGCTTGACTGCCCCCTTACTGCAGGTGAAAATGAAATTTGTTAAAGGGACATGCAATCATCCTTTTCTTTTTACAGTGTGTGAACTGTTTTGGCATTTGGTTCAGCAGGTAGAGTGTAGAGAGGTGAGAACAATGAGGAAAACTAAACCGAAGGCTTTCCAGTTTAGTCCTCACAACAGCCCATATGTTCATCAGAATCCTATATCCTGGCTGTGTTATTGTCATCAATAATGAAATTAATTGTTAGCGGCTGTAATTGAATTTGTTTAAATCTCCATTGGAAGTTTATAGCAATCTCCAAATAGAAAAGAACTTTGGAAAACCCCACCACCCACACCCAAGATCACACGACAGCGATGAAGTGTGATAGACAACTGCAAGGTAAAGGAAAGAAGAGCGGAGCGTAGACGCTAGAAAGGGTTTTATTTCTACTTCCAGTCAGGAGAGTACTGCAGCGGGGGGTAAAGGGAGATATGACACCAGCATCCATCTCTGAGGTCACAGCAAAGAGAACAAACTTCTTGGTCAGAGTGCCATCGACGTCCGACCACTCTGTGCCACGTCAACCTGTCAGAGAGAGATGGAGGCACGGCCTGCTGAGAGGTGTCCAAGGTGTCATGGCCTCGTCTGGGAGGTGACAGACAGCGCGTGTGTGAGTGTGTGACGGGGAAATAAGAGCGCGGAGAAGTCTAGGGGACGTTTATCGTGACCTTTCGTTTTGCCAGGGTCCATCTCGCTCTGTGCATCTGACAACAACTTTAAAGGACCCCGTCTTCCTGAGCCCTTGACAGGTGTGTGTGTGTGTGTATGTGTGTGTGTGTATGTGTGTGTGTGTGTGTGTGTGTGTGTGTGTGTCTGTCTGTCTGTCTGTCTGTCTGTCTGTCTGAAAGTGCACATTATGTTGTGTACACCAATTGTGGAAAGCTTTAACTAAGCTGTATGTTTCTGTATGTGTGTACACTCTTAAAAATACAGCTAGAGGACATTTTCATAAAATAAACACTGCAGAGATGCAGACGCACAATGTGCCCCAGCTGCATTCCCTCTGATCCACCGTGAAGGGGAGAAAAAGTATTTTCTGATTAACATATTTGTACCATTTTATCCTGAACTCATCAAGGTGATGCGCCCAGTTGGTGTGCATATGTATGTGTATATGCATTTAATTAATACCATGCATTTGGACTTAGTGTTGGTTTTTGTCTGTTTGAGCCATATGTTTGTGTGTTTAATGTGGATGTCTGCACAGTGCACACAAATATACATACAGTATTTCATCAGTTGTGTTTGTTTGTGAGTCCATGTGTGGGTTTACCATTTTATACGTGTGTTTGTGGTCAGGAGGTGAGGGGCAAACAACAGGGAACCAAACAGCTTTAAAAGAAGAAAATCCAACAACATAAACAAAACCACGGTCAGTGTGACACGTGTCACCTTTGCTGTGACAGGGGACAGACACCAGAGAGGAACATGGTCCCCGAGAATCTCTTTGAAGTCAGCCAGCGATTGGAAGTATTGTCTTTCCTGCCCTTGGGCGTTGCTGTAGGGCAGATGCACTCGGCTTTTAGTGAAACACTTGCCAGGATTAGGTCTATTAGCTGAACAGGGGTGAAAGACAACCATCGCTGGTTTAGTGGCATCCGGTCTAAATGTTGACATTTTGGATTGTAAAACATATTGTAACATTGTCATGTTGCTTGTCTTTTTTTCAACTAATTGTCTGCCTAATCAAGACCTGATTCCTTACAAAACATCTCTTTTTCTCTATCTTTCCCTGCCCCTCTGTCTCAGTCATTACTGGGGCTGTGTTTGTGTTTCTGCTCCAGGCTATGGGTAAATACCTCTGCTGGAGTAGTTCCCCTCCCCCCCCCCCTCTTCCCACCTTCCTCCCTCCATTACCTCCTCTAATGACGTTTACACATCTGCTTAGAAGAGCCTCCACTCATCTCTCTCTCACCCTGTGTCCATCTTTCTCTCCCTCCCTTTGTCCCACAAAGGGACACACAGGCTGCAAGATTATTACATTCTCTGATCTTTTATTTTTTTTTTTTTGGCTGCTGAATTGATATCCTAATTTCAATGAAGTAGTACAATTCAGAAATGCATAATGTTCATACGTCCTCCCTAGTAGACCAACAAAAATCGAAAGAGGTTCATGAAGAATACAAAAAATGTCCAAGTAATAATTTTAGTTTTTACTTTTTAGGAAGGTCAAATAAGTCCTTAGCTAGAAAAGTACTATGACCGTATCAAATGTAATAACAGAGTTCAAATGATTAGTTGATTGGTTGATTGACAGAAAATTAATCTGCAAATTTGTGTATCTATTTCAGCTTCTCAAATGTGAGGATTTGATGCTTTTCTTTGTCATTAATGATAATAAACTGAATATTTTGGGATTTTGGACAAGGAACTTGAAGATGCCACCTTGGGCTCTAGGAAGTTGTAATGTGCATTCTTCTCATTTTCTGACATTTTGTAAACAAAACAATTACTTGGGAAAATAATCAACCGATTTAAACAATAATGACAATCAGTCAGACTTGTTTGTCCTAGAAAAGTAGATTCTCTGTATTGCAATAGTTACAAAATTACGATCCTCCCTCACTGGTATGTACACTGCAGTTTTTTTAAATTTGTTTGTAGTTTGCTTGTCTTTCTTTTTGTTGTAACAAGTCCTCCAAATCAAATGACAAACGTCGTTTATTCCTACCCTCTCATACATGAACGACCCACAGGAGTGTTTTCCATCTTCCACCAGACACGTTCATATTGTGAAACTTTGCATTTTAGTTGGTTTAAGCACAAAACTTACTTATTTTAAGGTGTTTCGTTATGGGGCAAAATATATGGTGCTAAAACAGTCTCATAAGTATTTGTAACTTGTAAAACACAATTCACAAATGAATGCAGAGCGATTTGTATCCGCATATGCGTATCTGTGTCCGTGCATCTAATTTGGAACTCGTATTTCATAATTTTTAAATGAACTTAGTATTTTTCAATGTACATATATTTGTAAATCTCCTATTTGTGTGGGTACTTTTGAGACTGTTTTTCCGCGCCGTTGTTGTCACAAACAATTCGTGTCTCAAGTGAAGATCCCAGCGCTCTCCAGTAGATGGCGGTAATGCAACACTTATGCATGCCAACCGCTGTTAAACTACATGAAGACTATGAAGGAGCCTTGTCAAATGTTTCAGACTCGGTTGGCAGAATCTACTTGACGTTCCTCCGGGTAAATTGATATTATTAGGACTTTGTCGTCACGTTACATTTATGTTTTCAGCATCATTGTTGCAGTGCATTTACAATTTGCTTAATGTTGTTATAGCAGCAGTATGCTACATTTTGGAGCGCGCTAACGTTCACCTTGTACAGCTTGAACAGCAATGCTAGTGAATATAAAATGCCTGATTTTGCGGGAGCTTTTCTAAAAAATGTTGATAAAAGTTGCGATGTCTTTTGTATGTTTGTTGCAATGAAGTTTTGGGAGACTTCTTTTTTTTTTTTTGTATTGTTCTTTAAAAATAAAAAGGAAACATAAAAAGGAGAATAAAACTACTCTGGGCTGAGTTTTCCTAGTAACCTTACCAAAAAGGCTCAGGATGCTGCAAATGTTGGTATTATTTGAAAAAGGCTGGTGGATTTAAGACAAAAATTTATAATTTATTGAATTAATCAAATTTGAACATATGTGTCAGTGGCTTGTTGATCTTTACATTGTTAGTTCATTTCCTATCCTGGCCTGGGCTCGGCCACGCATACGGTTTGATAAAGTACTTCTTGGACTTTAACTTATCATTGCACTTACAATAACGAGCGTAGCTGTCTTCAATTTAGGTCATCCTGTGCGTCTCATCTCCGTTTTTTCCTGCATCCACCGTGTGTGTTTGTGTGTGTGCGCATCAGTAGCAGGGGGAACTGAACAGCAGTCCCGCCCCCGCCCGTTGCAGACAGCCGACAGGATTGTAACAGCAGCCGCAGACTTTAGAGTGAAAAAACGTTACAGCGTACATTGATGTTAAAATGTGTACAGTTAGGAGGTCTGAAATTTTTGCACGGTCTTTCACTGTACGTTTGTTGGTAAATGTGAGATGTTCGAGTCTCGTCTTCATATCAGAAACAAGCTCTCTCTCACTCCCGCTTGGTCAGTGGCTCTCAGAGTCACATTATACTGACGTAAAGTCTGGCATGTGGGACTGCTGGCATTGGTTGAAGTCGCGGGAAACTCCGGTTATTGGTCAAATTTGCGGAAAAGTTGCAGTGATTGGTCAAAATTGCGAGTCGCACCAAAGTCACAGTGATTGGTTGAATTTGCGTGAATTGGCGTGATCACGACATCGCAAAATCCTGGAGGGACTGTCTAAGGAATCAAACGCATAAATTGTGTTTGCGGATACAAATCACTCTGCATTCATTTCTGCATTGTGTTTTACAAGTTGCAAATACTTATGAGACTGTTTTAGCGCCATAAAAAGAGTCTCTCTTGCACTATTTCTCTGGACATCTGAACTTTTCAACTCCTCACCTCCACATGCCCTCCAAAACTGGAATGGTGTTTTAAGTGATCTACACATATACACCTTTACATGCACTAGTACACATACACACACAGACACACACACATGCCCACACACACATCACTCGATAAAGTGCCATGCCTAGCGGTCATGTCACTCGAGCTTCATTTTCCTGCTGATTGACACGTTCTGTAAAACTCATACACACACACGCACGCACACACGCACGCACACAGAGTGACTGTACCTGTCACCTCCATTGAATAGTATTACCTTTACCTCATTTTGTTCTGCCTGTCAATCACTTCTATTCTTCTTCTGCAGACAGCTGAATGGGCTCCTGTGGGACTCTTAAGTGTGTGTGTGAATGAAAACCTGCTGCCTGGCGCCACTTTGCCCACCCTCCACTGTCCTACACCAAAGTCTGTGTCTCGTAACGGGACAGTTGAGAAGTGTGTGTGTGTGTGAGAACTCTGAAGAAAATAGTTTTCAGTTTGTCCCCTCTTTTTCTCTTCTCAGCGTGTTGAGTTCAGTAACGCCTTAGGTCCTCGACAAAATCACTGAAGTAGAGTGACTGAGAGACGGACAGTGAGGAAGAGAAGGTGGAAAAGAAGAGAACTTGACAAGAACATGACTGAGCCCTGCTAGTGACGCCTAGAGGCTACAGTGTTTATTACACCCCACTAGGGCTGAACGATTTTTTTAAATAATCGAATTGCGATTTTTTTCACCAATATTGCGATTGCGATTTAATATGCGATTATTTTTTAAAGATCTATGTCTTCTGCATTATTCAACAAAGACAAGCAATAAATCATTGTATAGTATGAACAACACAAGATTAGATAGATTAAACAAACTGTTCTTTCCTGGAGGCCAGGCCTGTATGTGATGATGAAATTAGGTGATGCATGAATTTATATGAATTACATCTTTTATTTAACTACTTCAATTACAGTAGTATATTGAGCACTGACCAAGCCTGGTGTAAACATTCATATGAAAGTCAGAAACAAAATCACACAAACTAAAGTGCAGATTGCAGAAATATAAAAACAAGTATGTGACTTTACCACACTTAGTAGTATTTAGATTATTATTTACTTTAATAAACATATGTAAACATGTGGATTGCACTTTTTAAATACTGTCTTTGAACTTTACTATAATAATAATAAACTGAATTTATATAGCGCTTTTCACAAACTCAAAGTCGCTTAACTAGACAGTTAAATGAGTAAAAATATAGTGTGTGTGTATGTGTGTGTGTATATATATATATATATATATATATATATATATATATATATATATATATATATATATATATATATATCTCCAGTCAGTAACAAAACAAAAATGCTGAAAATATCTGCCTGTACCTCTTTGAAAATATTTAGGTAACTCAAAGTCACTGTCTGAACATTAATATCCAAATATGAATCTAGTCAGTAACAGCAACACATAACGCAGACTAAAGTGCAGTGAGTTTGGCACTACCAGCCATAGTGATCCTGATCACAAAGGAAGCAATTTCTCACCATTAGCAACTCCCGCTCTGATCCAGCTTCGGTCAGTGTACTTCATACTTGCATCAAATCTATCACCAAATCCACCTTTTTTCATCTTAAAAACACATACAGACTACGGCCATCACTCTCTGACTGCGTGGCAGAAACAGACCCTCTGTGTAGCCGTGAATCCAGGCTTGGTGACTGTACTAAGGGGCATCATGTTACTGCTTGATTAATTTCCTCGTTCCGTTTTAAAGTACGTTCGTATGGAGTTAACGTTACACTTTCAAACATTTCGGTGAGTGATGCCTGCCGGATGGTATTTTTCTTACTTGACAAACTGGTGTTCGGCATTTTAGCCATGCAACTGTCGTAGATGGCTTTGTGTTGTTGTTTTTTTAAGTGCTGATGCTGATACAGGTTCGTAGTTTTACCCCGTGAGGTAGCAACTACATCCATGGGTAGCAACGTTAGCAAGACAGGTTTTGCACAATACCTTGAAGCTGCGCATCATATTAATATTCTCACTCAAGTGACATACTGTTCCTATTTGGGACTAAAGTTTCTGTCGAGCCTGAGGCCATTGTACAACAGGTCAAGGTACGGCGTAGCGTTAGCCAAGTTGGTGCTTTCTTCTTCTTCTTCTTCTTCTTCTTCTTCTTTAATGGCGGATTGCAAACAACTTTTAGGTGCATACTGCCACCTAACTGTACAGGAGTGTGTAACATCATGTAGTTGATGCTTTCTCTGCGGAGCGCAGACTGCTTTTCTCTCGCGAGTCACGTTACCAGATCGCAGCCTTTGCGATTAGGAAATCGTGTTTCAACATATCGCGATATAATTGCAAATGCGATTAATTGTTCAGCCCTACACCCCACAGTACACCACGGAACAATGTGGGTCTGATGTTGTGTCCATTGACGGCTGTTTTCCCTTGTTGGAGAAACAATTGACCAATTGGACCTCAGTAGGCGGGATTAAGAATGGGAACGTCATCTTCCTACAGCACATAGCTAGCTACATTCATGAAAATAGAAACAAAGAAATGGTGACGAGCATTGATGCAGCTGCATTTTCATTTCATTTTTCATTTTTTATTTTTTAAACAGGAAAAGATTAAAGACAATCGGGCCTGACTCAGTATAAAACAGATTTTCAGCAGGTTCCTGCTCTGCAGAACATAAACACCACATACACAACAAAAACTCCTAGACAAAACAGTAACAAACACACAGACCAGAAGAATGAGCAACAGGGCAAAGCCATAAAGCTGACTCAATGGTCACAGGTATACCTCTCCATTAGATAGCGAGCAAATGTTAATTTAAATAGTCTTATTAATGTTAAAGTTCTAATGTGCTGTGGAATGTCATTCCAGGCTTTAGTGAGCACATAGAAAAAAGATCTCTGTCCATAAGTTTCTAAAAGCCGGTAAAGGCAAAAGTCTATTTGTAGCAGATCTCGTAATGCGCTCGGACCTTGAACTGGGTTTTGGAACCAACGTAGACAGAGCAGCTGCAGTGTGACCGTTTAAAATTTGATAATACAATTTTATCCCATGGCTTAATTTATAATTCTGAAATGTCAAGGCATTACACAGAGATAGTGCAGTACAGTGGTGAGTCCATCCAGGAAGCCTGACATGGAGCTTATAGGCTTTGTTATAGAGTCTTATTACTGGTTCAAGAATTTAATTTGTTGTGAGTGACCAAACAGGTAAACAATACGACAAAGTGGACATAATGATGGCATGAAGATAAGTCTTTGAGACAGAGAGCAGCAAATATGGTCTAATTTTACTATAAACAAATAACTTTTGGTTTAACTTTCTGGTTAGGGTTTGGACATGCTCACAATAAGTGAGATGTGAGTCAAGAGAGACTCCAAGATACTTATAAGTGGATACAACTGAACGTTTTTGATTAGAAAACGAATTGGGATTGGATGTGGATATGAGTTGTTGTACAAAAACAACAACTTTGAAATCAACAATTTTCTATTATCATCTTCTGTGTAGATTGCCATGTCATGTTAGGGACCTTCAATTTATCTGAAGGTGCAGGATACACACGGTACCCACTCTTGTCTCCCATGTTAATACAACAGTTATGCCCGGGACTATTTCTTACTGTAATTATTGGGATAACCAGTGGTGTAAAAGTAAAAAAAACGTAAATGTTTCACCATAGTCGTACTGATTTTTCTTCATACTTGTTAAGATTCTCAAAGTGTCATTAAAAGAAGAACAATTTTAAGATTGCGTAGCTCCTCCCTGATTAATTGCGTTTTATGGGAATTTTCATCTGCATCCTTTCAGATTTCTTATCTAACACCAGAGGTGCAAGGGGAAAGACGTGAGGCAAAGAGTCATAACTCTGAACATATAGACATGTTTTTAACTTAAAAAGCTTAGAAGCTCCTTATAATTCCAGAGCTTGCCTAAGAATCGTCACTTTTCTAAGTTTTTTTTCAAAGTCATCCAGCTATAGTTCTTTGTACATCCACGGATACATTGTACTTCCTGTTTACGTCCCCGGAGCATATTGGGAACTGTAGTTTCAAAACCAAGCGCATAATTATTCCCAAAATAGAAATAAGACAAAGCATAATAATAGGAGTAGCAAAATTTGTGTTGCATTATCAATATTTTCTGACATGAGTGAAGTGATCATTATGTGTAGGTTTCTTTTCCTGAGAATTTGCAGAGGTCTCTTCTCTACCACGCAGACACACATCCTATCTGTTGTCTCAGTGGTCACAGGACTCATGTGATATACATTAGACTACTTTCAGGGATTGGATTCTTTGTTTTATCCGTTTTTTCACTCATTATCTCACTCTTTCTTCAGAGGCATGCTGTTTTCAGAGTTTGCTCACCTTTCTTTGGTCTGATATGACACTGGAAGCTGGAGGACTTCTCCCTCAAGGATACACTGAAGATAAGAGCTTGTGTGAGTCTGTGGGCATGGTTTCATATGTATGTAAATGTGTGCATGTGTACATTTCCTCAGGTATCACAGCGTTATAAGATAGGGGTGTATGCATCATACTGTATCTGCCCTTCCATGCATACGTATGTGGCTGTGTGCCGTATGAGTTCACATATCAGAAGTTTAAGAGATTGGACGTAGGACTGACTTGAGTACCTGAGTGTGTTCACTGAATACATGAGCGTATGTGTTCGTGTAGTCTGTGATTGAGACTTGGCAGGAACTCCAAGGCACCTCAGATTGGAAAATATGCACTCACAATTACACACTCACGGCCTGCCTTACCTTACCTATCTCTCTCTATATAGATATACTTTCCGGTCGCTTTTTGTATGTCCTTCATGTTTGCCAAGTTTCTCTTCAAGAGTCAAAACAAGACAAGTCAGTAGCTGAGAGAGCGAGTGTCTGCGAGATAAAGGTTGTGGAAAAAAGTACAAACGGTGTCCTTTTGAGAGAGATGAGACAATAAAGAGTAGAGTAAAAACTGCAAGAGAGAAAGAGAAAAGCAGACACATTGAAATACTGTCCTTTTTAAGAGAGACGAGACAAAGAATTACGAGAGTAAGAATTTCCAGTAAAAGTGGCCGGGTTAGTTCAGTGGTAGAGCAGGCACACATATACTGAGAGGCTTATGCCTCGACGCAGAGGTCCAGAGGTCGAATCTGACCTGTGACAATTTCCTGCATGTCTTCCCCCTCTCTCTCCCCTTTCTCACCTAGCTGTCCTATTGAATAAAGGTGGAAAAGCCCCAAAAACAATCTTAAAAAACAAAAATAAATAAATGGCCAGTAAAAGAGAGTGTGAAAGCTTGCAGACAGGGTCAGAAAGCTTAATGTATTTCTAATGGAAGGTACTTCAGAAAACATGGAAGACAAGAAAGAGGGGAGAAAAAGATAAAAGCCATGGGACAAGTAGGCAGGGGGATGATAAGTGAAGGAACATGAGGAAAAATAAGAGAGGGGAAGGAAAAACTGACAAACTTAGTGTGTGTGTGTGTGTGTGTGTGTGTGTGTGTGTGTGTGTGTGTGTGTGTGTGTGTGTGTGTGTGTGTGTGTGTGTGTGTGTGTGTTTGTTGAGGGCGGGGGAATTAGGCAAGGCTGTGATGTCCTTGTGTCAGTCACCCTATGGCAGCTCTTTAACCCTGTAATTTACCACATCACTCTTCTCACAGTGATGGGACCACTGCACCAGCTGACAACACTGCCTCTGGCGTGTGTGAAAAAAAAAGAGAGTGAAAAATGGGAAGCGAGAGAGTGCGTACCTGTGAGATAGGATTATTGAGATGTCAAACAAAATGTCTGAGAACCTGCCTTCATTTCAGGACGGTCTCTCTCGTTGCAGTGGATCTCCAGATCTGCACCAAGGCCCTAATAGACCCTGGGGCAATTGTCAAATTCGAACTTATTTGTTTATGACCTCACATCTGATGCAACAGAAACTACACTACTGTAAGTACCCCAAAGTTATCTCAGTTAAACAGTCACCAGTCCCCAGCCACTGGTCGATGATGGTTGAAATCTTGATACTTGGTACTTTTATTAGGAATGCACCAAATCCAGATTTTTGGGGTTAGGCCGAATACCGAATCCACTGGTTAAGATTCTGCCGAAACCGAATACCGAATCCTACTCCCATCCTCAGTCCATTAACACAATAAACACATTAATGAAGTAAACAACGTCCACAGCCTCTAAAATAGTTAAATATAACAACATTAATGTTGAATTCACATGCTCTTTTCACATTGTAGGAAAGCAAATCGCTATCGCCAGATGAGTGACAATTTTGTTTGGCAAATTTCCGCTAACCAGTGTATGATGAAGGCATGTTGGGTGTGTGAAATTAGAAAGCTAACGTTAGCTAACGAGCAGCAGCCGGCCGTTCGGTCGCTCCGCTCCAACTGTTAGGGAGACTCATTTGAGAGAACAGCTGACAGCCCGGGAGAGGCACTGTCTGGTTAACACAAGTTTTTAGCTGTGACTGTCATCTTTGGCTGCTGTCTGTAGATTCCTTCATGCACAAGTCGTATTCTTTCGGATGTTTCATACGCAAATGTTTTAACAGCGGCAATGTTGTGTATGGTTAATCAACATTGCAAATTGAACATGTAGCTGGACTTGAATCGCCTTCTTTTGACTGAAAGTACTGCCAAACAACACTTTTTCTGCTTTTTTCTGCATTGAAAGGTCCACCTACGTAAACACCTTCCCGTAATCAACGGCGGCGTCATTACGTCGACCAGCGTGACGCGCGTAGTGCAAGCGTAGGGTTCGGTTTGGTGGAAAAAAATTCTAAGGTTCGGCAGAAACCGAAGCCCGTCAAAAAGCCCAATATTCTGCCGAAGCCGAATCCGGGATTCGGTGCATCTGTAGTATTTATGCTAGACATAAGGGGTTAACGGGACTCCTGTCATAAATACTTATGGCATGGCAACTTTGCAGTTTAGAGTTAGATGGATGTGTCTTATGTTATATTGTGCTTTAGTTATAATCCTACATTATATTCTTTCATTCACTATTTGCTATAGACAAACGGTGGGAAACACACGTACGTTGCCCTCAACAATCTCGACCAGAATCCAAAACTTATAGGAGAAAACACAAGCAGTCAATGACAGTTCTTTTACACACACACACACACACACACACACACACACACACACACACACACACACACACACACACACACACATATATCAAAGCACACCCATACAAAGACACTTTCTGTTGCTGTTGTTCCTCTTTGCACACATATACGCACACACATACTCTCACACTCAGTAACCACCCAGAGGGGACAGTGAAAGAAGAGCAGAGAAAGAGATGCAGAGAGCAGACAAGGTCGTAGTTCCTGTGGACTGTCTTTGAAAGAGGAGTCGTAGGTTTTCCCGCCCCTTCTTTGATGTTAAAGAAGCCTCTTTACTAGTGTAAAGACAGGGTACAATAACCTACACCCCCCCAAACCTTTGCACATCCCTCTGTACACTGGCTGTACACCCCCACAAAGCTCTGCGGGGGGGACAGGTAACCCACAGCAACCCCAGCCAGAAATCAGAATGAGTGTGGCAGCTGTCCAGGACCTGTGCAGCATGCTGCTTGTGTGTACATGCTTCTGTGTGAGTGTGTGTACTGTATGTCTCTGTGTGGAGTGTGTGTGCATGAAAATTTTTTGAGGACAGTCATTGTACCAGTCTTGCAGCTTGTAATGTAATGACAAGCCATTTCTTTAGAAAAAACAAAAACTTCATACTTTTAGTCATTATCAATATTGAAACTAAATATTGGACTCTCAGTTAACTCAGTCATGTGCATGATAAAGTGCAAGAACTATGACTGACTGCTTGTGTTTTCTCCTATAAGTTTTGGATGCTAGTCGAGATTGTTGAGGCCAACGGACGTGTGCTTCCCACTGTTTGTCTATATCACATAGCGAATGAAGGAATGTAAACAAAGTAGGATTATAACTAAAGCACAATATAATGTAAGATAAATCTGTCTGCTGTTGTGGGGGTGCCATCAATGGGTGAAATCCAACTCTTAAGTACATAACAAGAACACCTCGTCCTGAACAAACCCTCTCTCTGTCCTTTGTTAGTGTCTGTGTCGCCTGCCCTGATACAGTACATGTGGCAACAGAGCTCATGGACCCGCACATCATTCTTGCCCAGCACACACTCACCCATTTGCTACCGTATTTTCTGTATCGAGGTCAACCCCTGTTTCTTCTATTCTGCTGTAAATTCCCTGAGACCCCATCAGCTGCACAGAGCAATGTCTCAAGAACTTGTAGGTTAGCCAGACTGGCAATAACTAAATGAAAGCTGGCTGAAATGAGGTTTTCCCTCCAAAAGGGCTGACTTCCTCTAAAAAAAAAGCTGGTTAGAAGAGGATAAAAGAATCCTCTTATGTCAGTTAACTGGTTACGCCGTTGCTGCCATGCCATGCTAGCCCCAGCGTTTTCATGGTACCCAGTGTTATCTGTGTATTTTTGTTGGGACTTGTAGTTTTGGGGTTTGATTTTTTTCCCCCCATACCATGAGGTGCAAGAGGGGAAAGATAAGAGAGAGTCCCCTCTCAGCGTTAAAGATAGAAAATATGAGCGAGAGAAAGAGGATGGAGTGACGCAGAGCATTAGCTGCACAGATGGAGAACTGAATGGCCTGCACAGCAATACTGCTGCAATATACAGATATTCTCCACTGGCCTTTGTGGAGCATATACTGTAATACGCTCATATACATGCTACTGTATGCTTATCAGAGTCCATCCAATGTTGGAGGCAATTTACAGAGTGGATTATCTGACGGTTTATCACTTCATAATATTCTCAAAGGCAGTGTGCGTTCTTTGTTCAACATGGTAGACACTTCACGCTTCAGACAATAAAGAAACATCGAAAGATTTCTTTGGTTTTGGGGA